>NC_056729.1:1644271319-1644441319 GCF_019279795.1 Protopterus annectens | reverse complement strand
AGAAATTCCTGTCAAAAAGAAGCAAAAAGTTAGAAATATGTCTTCATCTGTCTCAGTTACTTTGGACAGGAGTGATTTATTGGGGTTAGCTCAGGGTTTAGTTCAAGGCCTTTATCCTTCCAGTTCTGGTAATTATGATAAGAGAGAAAGAAATTCTTCATTGTCAGAGGATGCTCAAGACTTTGATCAGGAAAGTAAATCCGAGGGGACAACTTTTGTTTTCTCACTTCAGGTCTCCGATTCTGATTCTGAGGAGACTGCCTATTCTAACAATCTCTTGGAAGGATTTCCTTTTTCTGAAATCACATACAGATTGCATCAATTGTGTAATTGGGAACATAACGATCTTCCACTACTGTTAAAGAAATATTATGATTTATTACATCTGGGCTTTGTGGAACACATATCAGTTCTTCCTGCTCTTCCTGCGCTGGAAAATGTATTTTTTTATAATGTGTAACTTGACTGATGGCCAGCCAGCTGCTCCTAAGAAAGCAGATGTTTTGCATAAAGTTCCTCATGTTTATACATTTTTATTTTCTAACTCCTGATCTGCCCATGCAGACATTTCTTTGATAAATCCTGCTGCTGCTAAACATCTGGTAAATTCTATTACGTCCTCTGATAAAGATGGGAAAACCTTGGAAAGATTTAGGATAAAGGGGTGTTCTTCTGCAACACTTATTTTTAGAATTCTTAATTATCAGGCTCACATGTTAAAGTTTATGCTTGCTTATTTTGAGAATATGAGGAATTTCATAGCTTCTTTTCTCTGTTCTGAGAAAAAAAGACAACTTTGTGTTTTCTTATTGTTTCTGTGTTTCAAGTAACTAAACATACTTTGAAGTATGCTTATGATTTTAGATGATTTCCCTTTCAGAGCTGCTGCTATTAAAATGCTGTGAAAGAATTTACGTAGTTACATACACAAAACTTCCTGACGATGTTAAAGCTGAAATGTTAAATTCACAAATAGAAAGGGAGGTTGCATTTGGAACATCTGCTGCAGAGGTCCTTAAAATGTGTGATGAGAGGAGGAAGCTAATTCAATGAGTTTCTCAGAATTCTAAACCTTTGTTCTTTAAATTATAGCTACTTTTGCTATGTTTAACAAACCCCAAAATAAGTAGACATAGCAAGCTGCTGTAAGCAGAATTTTAAAAAAGCAATGACAAGGAGGGGGCTCCAAAATAAAAGTAGGAGACATCCAAAACCAAGGATAGTCTAACAAGTGTGAATGACTACTTACAGAATCATCCCTTCTTCTAACCCTGACAAGCCTATAATTCTTCCCCAAAATGTGATGCTCCATTTCTCTCCTTGACAGCAGCTAGCGTCAGACAAGTAGGATCTGATAGTGATTCATCATGGAAACAAAAAAATGAGAGTGGGAATCTCTCCCTCATTTTCAGGGGATTCCTCCTCACCCACTACATCAATCTCCTTCCCCCATCATTCAGCATCTACTAACTCAGAGGGTGAGTGAAACTGTCCCTCCTACCCAGAAAGGAGCATTGTTTTTATTCAACAATATTTCTGCTACCAAAGAAAGAAGCTTCGTGAAGACAATTCCTAGGTCTTTTTTCTCTAAATCAGTTTGTAAAAGTTCCAAAGTTCAAAAATGATATGTCTACATAAAATGTTACTTCTCATTCCCCCTTCATTTTTTTTTTATTTTTTTTTTAGTGGCCCTACATTTAAAATATGCTTATTATCACATTTCTATAGCACAAGCTTTCAGACTTTTCTTACAGTTTTCTGTGTCTGGGTCATTTTATCAAGTTTCCGCATTACCTCTTCAGTTATCAACTTTTCTAAGGGCATTTACAATATGTCCTGCTCCAGTAACAGCCTACTGCAGACTGTGAGGTTTTCACATTTTTTCCTTATTCAGATGACTTTTTTTTAAGTGTTAGGAATCTGTAACTTGGGGCTCAGGAGAAAATTCAAAAGTCATGATTGACTCCTTCTCACAGGATAGTTTTCCTGGGGTGTCTCCTAGATACCTCAGTTTAAAGAGCTTTTCTTCCACAGGAAAAAAAAGTAGACATTTATTTTTATTTTATTTATTTTTATTTTACATTTGTTGACCAGGCTAGTCTAGCTGGATACATGTCCATTTTCAGTAGAGGCCCGGGAAGAAAAGCTCCAAGAAATCATGCAAAGTTAATATGGAAGTTATGACAGATATTATAAAAACAGCAATTGTTACATAAAAACAGGTTTTTTTCACACAAGAAGTACAAATTATAATACTCATAGTGATTTTGTTAGAAGGTACAATTTACATATAAACATAAGTTTTATATGCAATGATATAGTATACTGAAACATAAAGGGAGAAAAATAAAGGATGTAGGGTATTAGTGAATAGGAAAAGAGTTAGTCAGGGTTAGTACAGGAGCATAGCCAGTGTTTATTGAGATATAGTTTTAGATTCCTTTTAAAAAGTGAGAGAGAAGTCTGAGATGTGATTTCACAGGGTAGTTTATTCCATATTTTTCCAACATAGTTAGAGAACAAGGAGTCACCTGCTGAGTTGTTGGGTTTGGTAGTATTGATCAGCAGTTTGTTTGAGGAGTGTAGATTCTTGAGATTATTATAAAGGGTAATGAGGCTAGAGAGTATTGGGTTGTTGCTGGGTTGATACAGGGTCTTGTGGGCTATTGTGAGCTGTTGATATTGGAGCTGCTTAAGAAATTCTAGCCAGTCTAGTTGTCTTAGATTCAAACAGTGATGGGTTCTAAAAGGAGAGCCTGTAGCAAATCCAGCAATATTATTATAGGATGTTGCTAGTTTGTTAAGGTTGTTTTTAGAGAGATTGGTGTATATAGGAGAAGCATAGAGTAGAGTGGAGATTAGGTGAGTTCTGGCTATAGTGATCCTAGATACTGGTGTAAGATAGGGTTTAATTCTATAAAGGGATCCTAGTTTTTTGTTAACTAATTTTATTGTGGTGTTTATGTGAGTATCAAAGTTGAGATTGTTGTCTATTGTTATTCCTAGCAGTTTAGTGGTTGGTTCAGGAGAAATAAGAGTACCATTGTTGGACGTGAGATTGAAATGTAAAGAGATGGACTTTTGGGTTGGTGTGAAGAGTAGCAGTTTAGTTTTCTTGGGGTTTAGGAGGCAGCGGTGTGAGAACCATTGCTTTACAGTGTTGAAAGCTTTTTGGGTAAGAGACTGAAGTTCAGTTTGAGAAGTGGCTGAGCAGATTATGGTAGAGTCATCTGCATATTGAATGCAGGTGGAGAATGGATTAGCTGATTGCAGATCATTAATATAAATTGAAAATAGGAGTGGGCCTAATATTGAGCCCTGTGGGACCCCGAGGGAGATAGAAAGGTGATTAGATAGTTTATTTTGCCACAGTACAGCCTGCTGTCGGTTTCCAAGGTAAGATGTAAACCAATTCATAGATAGAGGATTCAGTGTGTGTAGAAGTAGTTGGTGATGAACCATGTCAAAAGCTTTAGATAAGTCAATGAAGACTGCAGATGAGAGAAAATTTTTGTTGCGGTTATTGTTGATGCAGTTTGTGAACGATAGCAGGGCAGTGGTGGTACTGTGGAAAGGTCTGAAACCATGTTGACAGTTGGCAAGTAGGTTGTTATGGAGAAGGTGGTTAAGAAGTTGTTTATGGATGCACTTTTCCATAATTTTTGCAATAGGGGGTAGTAGAGCTATGCGGCGAAAGTTAGAAAAGTCCTTGGCGCTCCCCCCTTTATGTAGTGGGATGATATGAGAAATTTTCCAGATAGATGGGACTATTCCTTCACTTATGGATCTATTTATCAGAAGGGAAATGGGATAGGCAATGGCTTTAGCTCCTTTTTGCAGGAATTCTGCTGGGAGCTTGTCAGCTGAGGGGGTGGTAGGTTTTAACTTTTGGAGAAGGGAGGAAATAAAGGAAGTAGACACAGGTTGTAAATTAAATAATGGGGTTGGGTTCGTAGAAGAAGTGGGGAGATTTGAGGTATCAGGAGATAGGCGGCTAGCAAGAGATTGGATTGTGTCTATGAAGAAAGAGTTAAAGGCATTAGCTGTTTGTGTGGGATTCTCAGGGTTTGATCCTTGTGGGTTGGGTGTGATCGATTGGCCTGGGTAAAGAAGATTGTTAATACTAGTCCAAAATTTTCTAGGTTCCTTGTGAGAGGTTTGCTGTAATTGGGGATAAAAGTTATTTTTGTCTAGCAAGATGGCTTTTTTGTAATGTTTCTATGTTCTCTAAAGGTTTGGCGGTCTGTCGGATTCTTAGTAGTACGCCATTTTGCCCAGGATTTGTTTCTGAGAAGGATTTTTTCGTCTAGTATTGTTAGCGAGCCAAGGGGCGGGCTTAGCTTTGGTTCTAATAGAGCGAGTTGGTGCATGGTGGTCTAGGATGGTTAAGAATGTGGGACTGAAGTGTTCTACTGCTTCATTTAGAGGGAGGGATTTTAGTGGTGACCAATTACATTGTTTCAGTTCTGTTTGGAAAAGTTCTGGGTTAAAGTGCCTTTTTGAGCGTACTGTTCTGAAAGTTTTAGGGAATATTAGGTTGGTTTTATGTCTGATAATATAAGTTAGTGAATGATCACTTAGGTCGCCTGGAAGGGTTTCTGCTATGTAGGTTTGATGAGGAGTATTAGTAAGTATCCAGTCCAACGTACTTTCTTTGTTATGGAGTTTATTAGTTCTGGTAGGGCAGTTTATAAGCTGTGAGAAGCTATATAGGTTAATATGGGTGGTGGGGTTTGTACTAGTACAGGAATTCCAATCTATATTAAAGTCCCCTAGGACTATGGTTTCTTGTGGGAGATTAATAGAAAGCCAGTTAAGGATATACTCAAGAGTATTAATGTTATTTCCTGGGGGAAGATATATACAGATGATATTTATGGCTTTACATGTGTTGACCTGAAGTTTGGAGATAATTATTTCTGCACTATTGTCCAAAGGTGGGTTAAGATTTATAGTGCTGACTTGTAGCTCTGTTTTATAGAGGATTGCAATCCCTCCTCCCTTTTTGGCAGTACGGTCACGTCTAATGATATTGTAACCAGGTGGGGTGATTTCATTGTCTTTAATGGTAGGTTTTAGCCATGTTTCTGATACACATAGGATGTCAAATAGGTGGACATGTAGGAGGGCATGAACTTGAGCAATTTTATTGCAGATACTATGTATATTAAGATGTGCTATAGAGAGAGAGTTGGACAGTTTGGTAGGTGATAGGGTCCTAGTTTTGTCTTGGTTGCTGTTTGCAGTGGTAAGGGGATAGTTTGGGCCAGGGTTGGGATGAATGTCCCCATCCAATAATGAGTGGGGGAGTGTTAAGTGTTTAGGCTGGAAAGGCTTACAATAATAGTCAAATAATTTTCTAGGTTTTAGGTTGGTGAATTTAATGTGTGCTAGTCTGTGATATTTGGCTAGTAGGTAGCTGGGTTTGTGAATGAGGTTTAGGAAGTTTGCAGAGAAAGGTAACGTTGGTGCTGAGGTGTGTTTGGATGGGAAGAGAAAGGTAGAGTAGAGTGGTTGTTCATAGGAGGTTAAGAGATAGGTAGTGGCTAGAGGAGGTAGGAGTGAGACCCAGATTAATAAATGTACTTTGTGCGGGATGGTTTATTTAGACATTTTAGTGGTTAGTGAGGTGAGAGAGAAATGGGAGGTAGGTTTTTAAAGGTACATAGGAGATATAGCAATAGGTAGGGTATTAAAGAAGGAGGGATGAGAGGTAGGTATAAGTGGGTGTGTTGTGAAAAAAAGGAGGCTGGGAGTGTTAATGATGTGATTTGTATGTGATAGGAGTAGGTATAGAGGGGGTGTGTCTATAGAGGAATAAATGTAGGAGCACTGGGGGTGGGTGGGAATTAGGGGCAGGGTAGGGGAGCAGAGTGAGCCCGAAGGGCGAACGGAGCGGGTAGAGACAAAAGAGTAGACTGTCGAGGAAGACAGTCAGTAAAGTATGAGAATTCAGCAGGTAAGTCTGAAAGTGGGAGAGTGTAGAAGAAAGTTAAGAGACTAGTAAGAAGAGAGTCAGGATGTTAGAGGAGTAGAAGGTGATTAAGGATACCTTAGGACAAAGGAGAGATGGTGAAAGAGTAAGTCTGTAGAAAACTGGGAACAGAGTTCTGGAGGTACGGTTAACAATAGGGTAGGAAATAAATATACAGAAAGCTTGTGATGAGACACCACCTAGTGACCAGTCACTTTATTGCAGCAGATAGGTCACCTACAGGGGATGGCAGGCTAAGGGAGAGGTGGGGATGAACCAGATAGTGATAGTGAGTATATAATCTGTAAGTAGGGGATTATTTAAAATGATAAGTGTTAAGTGAGGGGCGGTTTGGCTGCTGGCTAACCTGACTGGGAAGCTTGCCTAACCTAGCAGAGTCTTAAAACATTCATATAATTGCAATTTTTCTCTTAGCTGTAACAATACATACTTTCACTGCCTTTTAAGAAAGGAAATGTCTCTCAGGGAGCTGGTAGGTTAATTCTTTAGTTAGAACTAATTTTCTGAGGTATCCAACAGGGTTAATTCAGGTGTTTGGTGCAGGGACAAACATGAACACAAGGCTGGTAATATACAGAAAGAGAGAAAAGGTAGTGAGGTAGACAATAGTAAAACTAGAGAACAGGTAAAGATATTTCACAGACACGGTTGCATGTGTTGCTACAGTAAAAAACAATACTATGTTAGTATATCAAACCTCTAAAGATTACAGTATTTACCAGGTGCTACTATGAACTCTAAAACTACTCTTAACACATACAGATAACTAGGACAAAAAGGAGCTGCATTTGCTAAATTAAATAAGATAATCCATTAAACAAAACAAACAAGAATTACATAATGTATTGGTACTTCTGTGAACTCTAACACCTCCTTATAACACAGTCAGATAGCTAGGAAAAAAGAGCTGCATCATATTGATTACTGCTGCAGTAGTCTTAACTATATGGGTTATATCATGCCACGGATATAACAGCCAACCAGCTTCCAAATCTGCAGGGCACCTCCCTCACACCAGAACTGTCAGGCAGCTTAAGCTGAGCTGACTAAAAGACAAGTTTGTGCCCAAAGTCCTTCAGACCTTTACTGGTGCCGAAGACTATGCTCCGCCGAGGCTTTTGAGGAAAGACGGTCGGCTTGTGCATTCCTTTACTGGGCAATTAAGTTCTCTTTGTGGAAAAAAACTTCCATTTTCTGAATTGTGTTGATGTTTTATTACTTTCCTCTTCAGGAAAGTTATTTTAAAGCTAGGATTGCGATGTTTTTAAAGGACTGTCTTGAGATTATAATGGACATTTTAATCAAGCACTCTTTCTTTCTGTCAGGTTAAAAGTGGTGTAAAGTAACTGAAAACATTTTTTTCTGTGGAAAATTTGCTTTTATTTTACTTTTGTTTGACTGGCACAATGTTTAAAGTGCTTTTTATTGTATTCTTCTGTCAGCAAAGTAACTTTTGTGGACTGGTAGTGTTTGCCAGCAGTTTTTGCTTGTCTTTCCCGGAAAAGAGGGACCAATTTTGGCTTGACTAGGGAAAAGACTGCCAGTTCAACAGTCAGTCCTTCCTCCAGCCACAAAAATAAAAAGATTAAGCAAACAACCTTTGTTACCACAGCAGGCTAGCAATCTGCCTCAGCCACAGGCCAGTGACTCTGTTGTGACCATTTGTTGTACCTCAGACCTCATCTTTTATCCTGGATCCCTCTGGTGTAGTACCTACAGTCACTATGAACTGAGATCTAACCACTTCCTGTATGGTGGTTGGGGTCCCCTCAGTGGGCAATAGAGAGACACTCTTGATAGTCCTGAAAGATGGAACAGGTAATTTTGCCCCCGTGACAGAATGCTGTGCCCATCTTTGGGGAAGCAGCAGCTGACATTAGTAACACACTTGGCCCCATTTTTCTTGTCAAAAAGAAACAGAAAACCAAGCATGTATCTACTCCTCCTCAATTTTCTTTGGATAGGGGTAGCTTACTGGGTTTGTCTCAGACTTTAATTCAGACTATTGATTTTTTTAAATGCCCCTGGAAATAGGTTCTAGTAAACCCTGTCCTAGACCCGTCTATCCTCAAAAACCTTGACGGAACATAGTCTTCTTATATGCTAGGAATTTATATATATATATATATATATATATATATATATATACATCTTTCTCTCTCTCTCTCTCTCTCTCTATATATATATATATATATATATATATTAAGTTCTTGGGTGGCGAAAGCCAGGGAACTTTTTTTGGGTAGGCTTATATAGGCCCTAGGGCCAATAGCCTGGTATCTACCTATGAACCTATGTCTACATAACTTATGGCGCGAAAATTTCATATTTCCATACCGGATCAGTCGAGGCCCAGGTTAATAACAACCGCCACCAGTACTGTTAGCCAACAGGGTGCTGGCGGAAACTGGGCTACTGTTGGTCGAAGGAGAAGAGGAGGGTGAAGGCATGCCCAAAGGCAGGAAGAGAGGAGGAAGGTTAGGAGTGTAGCAGTGAGGGTAGGAACTTTGAATGTTGGCAGTATGACTGGTATAGGAAGAGAGCTAGCTGATATGATGGAGAGAAGGAAGGTTGATATATTGTGCGTGCAAGAGACCAGATGGAAGGGAAGTAAGGCCAGGTGTTTAGGAAACGGGTTCAAATTGTTCTATCATGGTGTGGATGGCAGGAGAAATGGGATAGGGGTTATACTAAAGGAACAATATGCCAAGAGTGTTTTAGATGTGAAGAGAGTGTCTGACAGAGTGATGTTTATGAAGCTCGAAATTGATAGTGTAATGATGAATGTTGTTAGTGCATATGCTCCACAAGTTGGGTGTGCGATGGATGAGAAAGAGAAATTTTGGAGTGAGTTGGGTGAAGTTGTGGTGAGTGTACCCAAGGGTGAGAGACTAGTGATTGGAGCGGACTTTAATGGGCATGTTGGTGAAGTGAAGAGAGGGGATGAGGAAGTGATGGGTAGAGATGGTGTTAAGGAGAGGAATGCAGAAGGTCAGATGATTGTGGATTTTGTGAAAAGGATGGACATGGCTGTGGTGAATACGTATTTTAAGAAGAGGGAGGAGCATAGGGTGACATACAAGAGTGGAGGAAGATGCACACAGGTGGATTATATCCTATGTAGGAGGGCCAGTCTGAAGGAGATTGGAGACTGTAAAGTAGTGGCAGGGGAAAGTGTAGTTGAGCAGCATAGAATGGTGGTCTGTAGGATGACATTGGTGATCAAGAAGAGGAGGAGGAGTGTGAAAGCAGTTCCAAGGATTAAATGGTGGAAGTTAAAAAAGGGTGATTGTGAAGTGGAGTTTAGGGAAGAGATAAGACAGGCAATGGGAGGCAGTGGAGAGTTACCGAATAGCTGGGTAACTACAGCAGAACTAGTAAGGGAGACTGCTAGAAAGGTGCTTGGTGTGACATCTGGACAGAAGAAGGAGGACAAGGAGACCTGGTGGTGGAATGAGGAAGTACAGGAGAGTATACAGAGGAAGAGGCTGGTGAAGAAGTGGGATTGTCAAAGAGATGAAGAAAGTAGACATGAGTATAAGGAGATGAGGCGCATGGCAAAGAGAGAGGTGGCGAAAGCTAAGGATAAGGCGTATGGAAAGTTGTATGAGAGATTGGACACTAAAGAGGGAGAAAAGGACCTGTACTGATTGGCTAGACTGAGGGACAGAGCTGGGAAAGATGTGCAGCATATAAAGGATAGTGAGGGAAAGGTACTCACAAGAGAGGAGAGTGTGTTGAGTAGATGGAAAGAGTATTTTGAGAGGCTGATGAATGAAGAGAATGAGAGAGAGAGAGAAGGTTGGATGATGTTGGGATAATGAATCAGGAAGTGAAACAGAATAGCAAGGGGGAAGTAAGGACAGCTATGAAAAGGATGAAGAATGGAAAGGCTGTTGGCCCAGATGACATCCCAATGGAAGAATGGAGGTGCTTAGGAGAAATGGCAGTGGAATTTTTAACTAGATTGTTTAATGAAATTTTGGAAAGTCAGAGGGTGCCTGAGGAGTGGAGAAAAAGTGTTTTGGTACCTATCTTTAAGAATAAGGGTGATGTGCAGAGCTGCAGTAACTACAGAGGGATAAAATTGATCAATCACAGCTTGAAGTTATGGGAGAGAGTTGTAGAAGCTAGGTTAAGAAGGGAGGTGATGATTAGTGATCAGCAGTATGGTTTCATGCCAGGAAAGAGCACTACAGATGCGATGTTTGCTCTGAGAGTGTTATTGGAGAAATACAGAGAAGGTCAGAAGGAGTTGCATTGTGTCTTTGTAGACTTGGAGAAAGCATATGACAGGGTGCCTAGAGAAGAGTTGTGGTATTGTATGAGGAAGTTGGGAGTGGCAGAGAAGTATGTAAGAGTGGTACAGGATATGTAGGAGGGTAGTGTGACACTGATGAGGACTGCAGTGGGAGTGATAGATCCATTTAAGGTGGAGGTGGGATTACATCAAGGATCAGCTCTGAGTCCTTTCTTATTTGCAGTGGTGATGGACAGGTTGACAGATGAGATAAGACAGGAGGTCCCGTGGACTATGATGTTTGCAGATGACATTGTGATCTGTAGTGAGAGTAGGAATCAGGTTGAGGAGACTCTGGAGAGGTGGAGATATGCTCTAGAGAGCAGAGGAATGAAGGTCAGCAGGGCTAAGACAGAATATATGTGTGTAAATGAGAGGGAGGGTAGAGGAATGGTGAGGATGCAGGGAGTAGAGTTGGTAAAGGTGGAAGAGTTTAAGTACTTGGGATCAACAGTTCAGAGTAATGGTGAATGTGGAAGAGAGGTGAAGAAGAGAGTACAGGCAGGTTGGAATGGATGAAGAAGAGTGTCAAGAGTGATTTGTGACAGACGGGTACCAGTAAGAGTGAAAGGAAAGGTCTGCATGACAGTAGTGAGATCAGCTATGTTATATGGGTTGGAGATAGTGGCATTGACAAAAAGACAGGAGTCAGAGCTGGATGTGGCAGAATTAAAGATGTTAAGATTTGCACTCGGTGTGACTAGGATGGATAGGATTAGGAATCAGTATATTAGAGGGTCAGCTCATGTTGGACAGTTTGGAGACAAAGCAAGAGAGATGAGATTGAGTTGGTTTGGACATGTGCTGAGGAGGGATGATGGGTATACTGGGAAAAAGATGCTAAGGATGGAGCTGCCAGTTAAGAGGAAAAGAGGAAGGCCTAAGATAAGGTTTATGGACGTGGTGAGAGAGGTGGTTGGTGTGACACAGCAAGATGCAGAGGATAGGAAGAAATGGAAAGAGATGATCCACTGTGGCGACCCCTAACGGGAAAAACCGAAGGATGATGATATATATATATATATATATATACATATATATATATATAGATAGATAGATAGATAGATAGATATATATAGAACCAATTTGCTGTTTCTAGAATCCTTCTAAAATCCAACCTCTTCCAAAAAAATCACACATGAAGCCAAGGTTCTGGTAGAATGAGCCTTGACCCTGCCTGGAATTCTCTGGTTGTGGTGGGTATAACAAAAACGAATTGCATTAGACAACCACTTGGAAATAGTTTATTTTGAAACAGGCTGTCATTTTTTTTCCAACTGTCAAAGGAAACAACTGATAGAATTCCTGAAAGATTTTATTCTGTCTAGATAGTACCTGAGTGGTCTGTGGGTTTCACAGGTATAGAGTATCTGCTCTCCCTCGATTTTAGGTTCTGGAAAAACGACCAAAATATGGATAGCTTGATGGGTTGGCATAATGGTTAAGGTATTTACCTCACAAAGAAAAGGTACAGAGTTTTATTCTCATTAAGGGAAATTGGATAGACTTAAAATGGTCCACAAGGCCAACTAGTCTGGTAGTTGCTTATGACTGAAATTTAAAATCAGGGTACCACTTTAGTCATAAATGAAGGATTAGTTCTGATGGAACCTTTGTCTTTATGGAAATGATATAGGACTGATTCATCATAATAGCCTGCAACTCAAATACTCTTCTTGCAGAGATAAGAGCAATCAGTAAAAAAGCATTCCAAGTTAAGAACCACATGTCAGCCAGATGAGTTGGTTCAAATGGAGCAAGAGTTAGTTATTCTAAAATAAAATTAAGATCGCAAGGAGGAGCCATGTATTTTCTTGAAGGCTTCATATGAAACCCCCCTTTCAGAAACAAATAAGGGGTAACAAGTTGTGAAGGGATAACATTTTGAACTTAGACACCATCACATGCAGGTTCAGAAAGGAAATATCCAGAATTGGTCTCCAAGAATCTTCTTTCTTTGGCACCAGAAACATTGTTGAACAAAACCCTTCTTGTAACTTAAAAGAAGGAGCTGCTTCTACCTCCCCACATGGGGTATCCTTGAAAAGAAGAGGGAAATACCCCTATTAACATCAGTAACATTGATGGATTACTTTCACAAGCTTCCTGCCTGAAACTATTTGCTGTCAAAGAGAAACATGGAAGTTTAGACTTTCTGGAGGGATTAAGAGTTTGTCAGGTGGGAAGGGGAGTGTAGTCTTGTAGATAGCAACTCAGACATATTAGACTGTCCTTCATTCTTGGAGATTTCTCGTTTTATTTTGGAATTGGCCTGCCACTGTTTTTTGTAAACATTTGCTTACCAGCAACTTATTTATTTATTTGCATTTGTTTACCAGGAAAGTCCAACTGGGCCAGAAGCCCATTTTCAGTGAAGGCCTGGGGAGAAAAGCTCCACAGAAATACAAGCAATATACAATAATAGATAATACAATAACACGCATACAGTAAGATACAGAATACACATCATCTAGTTAGTCTATACAAAGTAGTATTCAATATAGTTTTCCAGTAGATACATGTTCAAAAGAAAAACACAAGCATTTCAGTGAAGATCACTGTGAGAAAAAAATAAAGTTAGTACTGTGTACATATTAAATAATAGTTATGACCAAATGAGATTTCTTTTATATATATTTATTTTTGCGTAGTAATAAACACTGAGGAGAGGGAGAAAATGAGATAAGGAGTGGACAGTGTGTTGAGAGAGTTATAAATATCTTGTCAGTCAGGTTTGGCACAGGAGCAGTGCCATTTCTTGGATAGATGTTCAAATAGTAGTTGTTTGAAACTGGTAGATCCAGGTGTGTTTAGTAGGGTGTGGGGTAGAGAGTTCCATAATTTAATATTTAATTTAATATTAGCCTGACGAGCCTGGTCTGCAAGGCCATGGAACGTATCATCATGGAACTCATAAACAAAAACATTGGTAACCTCCAAACTCTGGATCCCACCCAGTTCGGGTTTGTGAAAGGCAGATCATGCCTTGTGAACCTGATCGACTTCTTTGAGGTGGTCACCAAAGCCGTAGATGAGGGTAAGGTGGTTCACGCAGCCTATCTTGACCTCGCCAAGGCTTTCAACACCATCCCCCATTCTGGAATTACAGCTAAACTCACTAAACTAGGTATAAATCCCTGGCGCACTGACAGAACCCACACTGTAAATGTTGCAGACTCCAAACTCCAAATCTGACCTTAAAGCAGTGACAAGTGGAGTACCACAGGGTTTGATCCTGGGACCTCTCCTGTTTGGTATCTACTTCTCTGAAGTACAGGCTAACACAGAAGACCTTTGGCTAACGAAGTTCACAGATGACTGCAAACTAGGAGCCATAGTCAAGTCCCCAAATGATGTGGACATCCTACAGAAGGGCCTCGCTGAGACAGATGCCTGGTGTCAGAGCCATTGCCTCAAGCTCAGTGCCAAAAAGTGCAGTGTCATCACCTTTGGTAAAAACTCTGTACCCATGAATTACCACATAGGCAGCAATCTACTTAACACTGAATGTGTTATAAGAGACCTTGGGACTCAGGTGGACAGTAGTCTCTCCTTTGATAGTCACATCGCCACAGTAGTCAGGAAGTCCTTCTACGTGGCACACCTCATCATAAAAGGGTTCCCTTGGGACAATAGCCTAGTATCTACCTATGAACCTATGAACCTATGAACCTACCTAATTTGGCTATTTAATTTGAAAATAGTGCTTCACTGTGAGTGTTGTTAGCTTTGTTTACTGTGAGAAAGTTTCCGTTTGCAGATCTTAGACTTCGTGGGCATGAGTAGGGAACAACAAGTTCCTCAAGGGATGGGCAACTGTCAGGATGGAAGATGATATTGTGTGTGAATTTAAGTTGGCAGAGATGAAGAAGGTTAGGTAGCTCGAGCCAATTTAATTTATGTAGAGCAATACAGTGATGGGTTTGGTGGGGAAGGTTGGCTGTGAAATGGGCTATTTTGCTGTAGTAAGTTTCCAATTTGGTTAAGTTTGATTTTTTTTAAGTTGGTAAAGAGGGGCAAAGCATATAGGAGTGTAGAGAGGAGGAAGGTTCTGGATATGGCTAGTCTGGTATTGTCAGTGAGGAATGGCTTGGTTCTGTACAGTGAGCCAAGTTTGATGTGAGCTTTCTTAATTGTGGTGGCTATGTGTGTGTATATATATATATATATATATATATATATATATATTTATAATATATTATATATAAAACTCGATGTGTTTGTTTATTTTGTTTTTTTAAAGAAGGCTGAGGGGTAATCTTAAATCTCTAAGCAAACTTAGAGAAGGAATCTTACATCTCTCATTACACTTTTTAAGGATATCTTCCGCAGATGGTCCAAAAAGTAACTGTCTGTGGAATTCAACGTTTTTGCTTTGACATCTTCTAGAAGATTTTGAGAATGCAGCCAAACAAACCTCCTCATAACAGTTCCAGCGTCAGCAGCCTTGGAAGATGCACAAACAGCACCATAAGCACATTTAAAACAGTGAGTAGCCACTTAAGACACAGACACATTAGAGTTGCAAAATGAAGGGTTTTTTTTCATCAGAAAAGGAGACATACACCATAGTTTCATAGTTTCATAGTATAGTACTAGGCTATCTGCCCTGGGGCATTTGTAAGCCTAGCCATAGTGATGTGGCTTTTGCCACCCCATGAAATGGTACAAAAAATGTACAGAATAAATTTAGAATACTGTGCCTCTGTCTAGTAGTGACACAGTGAAGGTCCCCTTATATAATAGAATTAGTTTACTGTGCCCCTGTCTAACAGTGACACAGATGTGACCCCTGGGGTAAACTAAAGATCTCCCATCCACTCATGAAGATTTCTCTTGAAGAGAGTCAGTGAGGGGCTCTGCCTAATATGAATTGGGATCTTGTTCCAAAGCATGGGAAGCCTCTGGGTTATGAATCTATCCCTCCAGCATGTCCTATTCATACTTGTGCCGAGGTTTAAGTCTTTAGCTCTCATGGTCCTGATGGATTTGGATTTTTTGAGGTGGAGCATGTCCATCAGATCCTGATTAGACATGGCCTTGTATGTCAGGCAGAGATCACCTCTGAGCAGGCGGTATGCTACTCAATAGAGCTGAAGTTTCTTTAGTCTGGCAGAATAAGACATATGTTGGAGACCCTTGATCCTCTTGGTGAGGTACTTTTGTGGTCTCTCCAGCTGTTGCAAATGCCGGGTGAGGTACATACCAAATGGGGCATTGTACTCAATCATGGGTCTGATGAGGGAGGAATATAGGGGTACAATGACATCCTTGGATCTGGATGTGAATCCCTTCATGATGAGGTGTGCAAGGTAGAATGTTTTTCTAACCACTTTGGCAACGTGGGTGTCAAATGAGAGGTCTCTGTCGACTTGGGTCCCTAGGTCTCTGATTACTTTTTCTGTACTCAGTGGGTTGCTGTCTATGTGATAATTTGTGGGTACTTTGTTTTTCCCAAAGGGATGACTATACATTTTGGCATTTAGTTTAAGGCCGTGACTCCGGCACCAGTTGTCCGTTCTGTGAGGCCTTTTGTAGGATGTGTGTGTCTGCTGGTGTATCGACTATGGCGCCTAGTTTGCAGTCATCTGCGAACTTTGTCAGCCACAGCCCTCCCATGTTTGCTTTAACATCTGAGAAATAAATGCCGAACAAGAGGGGTCCCAGGACAGATCCCTGTGGGACACCACTTGTGACTGGCTTTGAGTCTGACATTGCTCCAGCGATTTTAACTTTATGAGTTCTGTCCTTTAGCCAGTTTGCAACCCATCTAGTGACATAAGGGTTTACTTTTAAGCTGTTGAGCTTATCTATGATGCCTGAGTGGGGTATTGTGTCGAAGGCCTTAGCCAAGTCCAGGTATGCTGTATGGACTGCTTTGCCCTCATCAATGGCTCTAGTGACTGTTTCAAAAAGTCAACCAGGTTTAAAAGGCAGGATCTGCCCTTTACAAAGCCGAACTGGGTGGGGTCAAGTGTCTGTAGGTCCCCTATGTCTCTGTTTATGAGTTCCATAATGATTCTTTCCATAGTTTTGCAGACCAGGCTGGTTAAGCTTATGGGGCGGTAGTTTCCAGGGTCTGTAGAGGCACCCCCTTGTGGAGTGGGACCACTGTTGCTGTACGCCAGTGTTCAGGTACATATCCCGAAGTAAGGCTAAGGTTAAATAGCATTTTTATGTGTGGGTTTAGCTCCTCTTGGAGTTCACGTAACACGCAACCCAGGATACCGTCAGGTCCCATTGATGCTGTGTTTTTTGCTTTGTTTAGGGCGGTTCTCACTTGGACATCTGAGATGACAGGGAGATTACATTCAGCTGGGATAAGTATTTCTTCTTTTGGGGGTGAAGGAGGGGAGAAATTTGCACTGAACCTGTCAGCCAGAATGTTGGCAATATCTGTGGGTTCAGTGTATTTTTTGTTGTTGTGAACCAACTCTGAGCATATCTGAGGGTTTCTGCCCAGGTTTCTAACATAGCTGAAGAAGGCTTTGTGGTTATCTTTAGTGTCCTTAGCGGTTTTTCTCTCAAAGTTGGCCTTGGATGTTCATTCCCTCGTGTTTTCAAAAGAGGCAAGCATAAACCTCAACATTTGATCCTGTGAATCCTAAATGTAAGTGTTGTAGAAGGATGCACTTTTTCCCCAAATCTATCAAAAGCTTTCCTATCCTTGCAGAAGTAACCAGATGTTTGGCAGCAGCTGAATTCACTAATGCAATAGCTGATTGATCCGATATTGGAAAAGTGTATACAAACTTATAAATCTGAGTAATGCTATACAATCTGTCTGCTTTCTTCGGAGCAGCAGGCTGGCTGTCAGGCATGTTTGTAGGTGGGTATTAAGCTAGCTGCCCTTACAAGACATTTTAAGTCTATCCAATTTCTCTCAGAGGTGAGAATCAAACCCTATACCCTGTGTCTGTGTGGTAACACCTTAATCATTATGCCAGCCCCCAAACCCATTTAGAGTTTGTGACAAAAACATCCTCCAGTGCTGAAAAAGCAGGAGAAATAGAAGTTTCTGGAAAATCCAGCTGTAATGAATCCTGATACTTTAACCTTCACATGCCATTATTTTCCTGCTGAAATAATGGATTCATTCTGGAAATAGTTTCAGAGAAGGAGAATCCTTCAAAGAACTGGCAGAAGAAATTATTTTCTTAGAATCTGAATCAAAAACCTGTGAAGACAAAACACAATCATGTGTCCTGCTTACACTAAGTCCAGAATTTTACCAGGTTTCACTGGAGTAATGTGGTCTTGATGATTGCCAGATATGGACCAAGGAACATCCAAAGAAAGCATGGTTGCTTACCTCCTAGTCTTCCTGAGATATCAGTAGCACTTAGACATAACCCACATTCTCCCTGAGTTGAGACAGCTGGGTATGCCCAGTTACATTACTTGGTCAGCTGTCTGATGCTAAGAACACAATCAAATCCTAGCAACAAGTGGCGTAGTCGGGATATAGGACATGTCTTCTGATTATACAGGTTAGAAAACATATCTCCATAGATGACCTATTTAGCAGATCAGATTTTTCCATCTAATACAGTTCCACTGGACCTATACCTGAGAATGGTCAGTTAACAAGCCCAGGTCATGGTTGAAAAGTGTCTTCAGGCCAGTCCATCTACCTAGTTATCAGATGGAAAAAAATAATGAATTAATATGTAGAGATTTTAGGAGTGTGGCTTTACATCAGCAGATTTCTTCTCAATTTCACTTTCACTGATAGGAATCCATTGGCTCCTGACTCATTAAATATGAAACACATATGAAATCACTCAGATAGTGGTGTGAGGAAATGTTCTTCTTATTTTAAAGTTCATTGATATCACAGTTGACACACACACACACACACACACACACACACACACACACACACACACACATATATATATATATATATATATAGAGAGAGAGAGAGAGAGACATGGTGTGTGGGGTTCAGGGAAGCTTACCTCTCCCTCCACACAAAATCAGTTTTAATGATTTTTCCAGTGACTACAATATTTGGTAAGTAAATTTTCCTAAGATGGGAATCAACAAATGATATCCTATTTTAAAACCATGGATTGGTATTGTTCTTCTGTCCAGTTTATCTTCATTTTTACTCATTTTATACGTTTTAGTATGATAAATCAGTACCTTGTTGAAAGTCTTTGTATTTTAAGATCAGTAGTTGATATCATTAATTAACCTCTGTGATCACGTTCTGTTTCTTCATTTCAGGTGAACAACTTATTTACCAGATTCCTAACAACAAGGTCCTGACTACCAAAATCGGCCTGCTCAACAGCTTAAGGGAATATGAAAGGGTCATTAACAAAGTTAGAACAGGAAAAGCTACAAAGTAAGATATGTGACATATTCTCAGTCACCTGCTCTACTGCACCTGTACTGTGTGTTTATATCCAGACATTGAACACTGTTAAACCCATACATGTGTTTGTCTAACAGTATATTCTTATTGTAAATCAAATATAAATCACCTTCCCTTACTGACATCTTGGTATTCTGTGTTAGGAATTTACCCCTCCCCCCAGTGAATTATATAGATAGATAGATAGATAGATACATTCATATATATATATATATATATATATATATATATATATATATATATATATATATATACACACAGGTCTATGTTGAATGATTGAAATTACAAAACTTTGAACTCATATGGTCAGGACCATATGACTGAAGTTTTGTAATTTCGAATCTTAAAAAAAACAAAAAAAAAAACAAAACAAAAACAAATGAAAACACATATATGCAGGGAGGCAAGCCCTGCACCATCCCACACCCCTGCTATTAAAATATATCAACTCCGAGATCGCACTACAGCGAAGAAAAGGGAATATTCCTGTTCCGCGCTGTATGGAGATCTCCGTTTTAAGTGTTTGAAGTTTTAAAACTTTGATCATATGGTTTCGGCCATATGAAATTTGAAGTTTATTACTTTGTAAACAGGACAGGATATATATATATATATATATATATATATATATATATATATATATATATATATATATATATATATAGGTTCATGGGTTCATAGGTTGGTACTAGGCTATCGGCCCTAGGGCCTATGCAAGCCTAGCCATAACAATTCCCTGGATATTTCTTCCCACAATATTTACTTCTCCAGGCCCCTGTCTAGCAGGGCGACTGACATGATCCCGGGGTGAATTTCCTATCTCCCATCCAATCATCAAGGTTCCTTTTGAAGAGGGCCAATGAGGCGCTCTGCTTGATATGTATGGGCAGTCTATTCCAGAGTATGGGGAGTCTCTGGGTCAGGAACCTATCCCTCCAGCATGTTTTGTTCATTGTGATGACAAGGTTTAGATCCCTGGAGCATGTGGCTCTGAGGGACTGGGATTTCTTTAAGTGGAGCATGTCCAACAGCTCAGGGTTTGACATGGCCTTGTATGTTAAGCAGAGATCGCCTCTGAGTAGACGATATACCACAGAGCATAGCTGGAGTTTTTTTAGACGGCCAGTATATGGCATCTGCTTTAGGCCTGTGATTCTTTTAGAGAGGTATTTCTGTGGCCTTTCAAGCTGTTGCAGATGTCTTGTGAGGTACATACCAAACGGGGCATTATACTCCATAATGGGTCTAATGAGGTCTAATATCTAATATCTAAAATGAGGGTCTAATAATATATATATATATATATATATATATATATATATATACATATATATATAAAATATATATATATATATATATGTATATATGTATATATATATATATATATATATATATATATATATATATATATATATTTATGTACACCTGTGGGATGAATTACACAGAGTGACATATTCTGTGATTGTGACTCTGTTTTAGGAGAGCCTTTATTGCTGGATTAAAACTGTTTTGTGAAGATTTGCCTGCTTGTGCTTACTTGGTGACATTCTATGAGCTGAAGGATCATGTTTTTGGCTTTGTACTGCACTTTGTCTTCTTTTTTGTGGTTATTGGCTTTTTGAGGATGGATGGAGCCGTAGGTACAGCAGGGACTTCCGGACTGACAAATTTTGAAGGCGGCGAGGTCTCCAAGCTCCTTGGCGAGCTAACACAGCTGGTGGGAGTGTTAACTCCACTATGTCAAACGTTAGTGACGCAATCGCGTATCATACAGGCGAACCAGGAAGCATACAAACCCTGCTCAACTAGGAGAGCAGTTTCAGAAGATGGAGCGGGTGTTTTTTCCTCTAATTCAAAGAATGTAGGAGAAAGCCAACAGGAGGGATGTGGTGGTTTACCGAGGGTGTTTTTAGACTCTCATGAAAGTGGGCGTAACGAGCAGACTGAAGCAGATGATGCCGAACAGATCCCTGTGACTGTAACATTAACATTAGACATAGCCAAATGTCTTTAAATGCTTGGCTAGGACGCAAACTGAATTTTAATGCCACAAATATAGACAATAAGACATTTGGTTGTTCATACAAGGAAAACATTGACATGCTAAATGATTTGTTATATAAATATAGAAGTTTAGAATTAGATAATGTGTATCTGAAGGAATGTATTGGTATGAATATAGTTCCTAAAGGTTTAAGAGTATGGAAATTTCCAAATAATGTAGAACAAGATTCAGAATTTCATTATGAGTTATTGGATTTGTTTAACAAATGGGGTATGGATTTAATGAAGGCTATCATAAAAAATAATGAAAGAAATATGGTGTTACTTATGGAAAACATTAATAAAGTGAATGAAAACATTATAAATGATTTAATGTTCACAACAGATGAAAATAAGAAACAGTATTTTCTAGTTAAGGAACACATTGACAATAAATGTCAACTGATTATGATAAGAAAGAAGAAGAAAATAGAGAGGGATAGACAAAAATATTTACACAAGATGCATTATCACTGACCCAGGCAAACCAATTATCGGTTTAGTAGGGAGGATATGGAACCCCAAGTAAATTATAGAGATAAACGGAACAGTTATAACAATGAAGTTCAAAGAGAAGATAGGAACATTCAAAGTAACTTGCAGGACCCTTTAGAGTATCCCCCCCTCCGGAGATCTGAAAGAATTAGAAATCAATCACCAGTGAATTACCAGTGGAATCAAAGGAAGGGGGAGGGCGGAGACAGATTTTAAATTAAATCCTGTTGGAAGAAAATAATGTGATACAAGAAGATTTTAAATACACATATCAGGGTTTTCATATATTTAACTTTAGTGATATAGAAATAAATAAAAAACATTTTTTGTTATTATCTAAAAGCTTAAATTTTGTACCATCACAAAAATGTGATATTAGTAGGGCCTTAATTGATTTAAAAATGTATTTGAGAAAAATCAATTTTCAACTAATATTCAAAGGGAAAGGCACAGGAACCAATATAGGTACCAAATTACAAAGGGCAAGTATATTTAACCCACCATTACACCCCCAACTAAGAAATTTGGAAATTAATATTGAACATGAGTTAAGGAACTATTTGAACAAGCATAGATTTCCTCTGAATTTAACACACAGAGAGAAAGAATTATTGCAAGAGTTAAAAGAAAACAAACAAGTGAGGGTTATGAGGCCAGACAAAGGAGGGAGGATAGTCATCATGAATAATATTATGTACGAGGCTAATCTGATCATGGAAAATGAAATTATTTTGAAAGATTCTTGGGCTTTCTTGAGAAACATTACCCAAGAATTATACAGTGAAGATGTGATGTTCGTTACTATTGATATAGTAGACTTGTTTGGATCTATTCCTCACAATATAGAAACAGAATGGATGGAGGAATATTTGAGAGAGGTAGCATGCTTGAGTAATGATGAAACATATAGTTTCATAGTTTCATAGCTAAGATGTTAGAAAATTTGCACAATGACACGAAATATAGAGAGGTATCTAATAATCTTATTAATATAGCATACAAAACGATATACACAACATTAAATGATTTATTGCTAGAGGGTTTCATTGACCATAAATTATTTGAATTTTTATACAATCCTCAGCCAAGAGTTCCATCAATTTTCGGAATACCGAAAATTCATAAGAGTATTCATGATCCACCCCTCAGACCTATAGTAGCAGCTGAAGGTTCAGCTACTACTTTTCTAGTAAAATATTTAGATACAAAATTGAAAAATCTGATCATGGAAAATGAAATTATTTTGAAAGATTCTTGGGATTTCTTGAGAAACATTACCCAAGAATTATACAGTGAAGATGTGATGTTCGTTACTATTGATATAGTAGACTTGTTTGGATCTATTCCTCACAATATAGAAACAGAATGGATGGAGGAATATTTGAGAGAGGTAGCATGCTTGAGTAATGATGAAACATATAGTTTCATAGTTTCATAGTTTATATATTTGTTCTACACTTATGGAATTAGTACTAGAAAACAATTTTATTTTTTTTCAAGGAGAATTCTATCAACAGATTAGTGGGGTGACTATGGGAGCTAGATGCGCCCCTATGTATGCAAATTTGGTGCTACTTATGTGGGAAAATAAATATATATTAAACAGTAAATATAGAGATTGTTGGATGTTGTACAAACGCTTTTTGGATGACATTGTTACTTTTTGGAAAGGAACATTCCAGTTATTTCTGGAATTCTACCAATACATAAATGAGTCCACTGAATTTCTGAAATTTACATACAACATAGGACATAGGGAAATAGATTATTTAGATGTCACTATATATATGAAAGAGAATAAATACAATTCAAAAGTGTTTAGAAAGCAAACTTACTCTAATTCCATTTTACACGTTAACAGTGCTCACCCCGATCATCAGAAGAAAGGTATAAAAACTTCTCTAAATCAAATTTCCCACTCCTCAAAACCGAGGTGGAATCCTTCAAAGCCCCTGAGCCTGTGGAAAATACGGCCCAGACCGCAGAATCCTTTATAAACGCATTCTATGAACACCTTCAGGAATGCATGGATCATGCAATCCCAAATAAAACCAAGACCCAATCCTCCAAAGGCAGACGTCCTGTCTGGTGGACCGCAGCCATAAATAAACTATACAATAGAAGGAGGAAGCTACTACATGATAGAGCAAAATTCCAAAAAGGGAAGGCATCTCTGATCAGTATTAGCAAAAACTACGGGCACTCATAAAATCGTCTAAGGCCAGCTTCGAGAGAAAAATTGCACAGGACACTAAGGATAATCACAAGGCTTTCTTTAGTTATGTTAGAAACCTGGGTGGGAATTCCTAGATATGCTCAGAATTAGTCCAAAATGACAAAAAATACATCGAGCCCACAGACATTGCCAACATCCTAGCTGACAGGTTCAGCGCAAACTTCTCCCCCCCCCCTCCCCACCAAAAGGGCAAATATCTATCCCAGCAGAGTGCTGCCCCCCTGACATCTCAGATGCTCATGTAAGCAAAAAACACAGCATCAATGGGACCAGACGGTGTCCTGGGCTGCATCCTACATGAACTCCAAGAAGAGCTAAACCCAAACATAAAACTACTGATGTTAAGTTGTCTATCTCGCCTTCATTCTTGCTGGATGGGTTCGGAGCCGATCCTCAGCTCCGACTCGGCCAATACTAAAGCTCGAGAGCTAATTCCACCGGCTCGAGGCTCCCCTATATCCCACAATGCTAGGCGGTAACTACTCAGATCTCGTTTGCCGCTTAGCTGACGAGGTGCTTCTTCTACCAGCTCTGGCAGGTTAGTAAGTTTTCTGATTAGAAACTTCTATTTCAACCCCTAAATTTTGTTCCTTTAACATAGTTTTATTTGTAGTATTTCAGATAGTTTAAATCGGGTCCCCCTCTAGTGTCTAAAATCCCTTTTTATTTCCTTCTTAACTTTTAGGCCTCTGGCCCTTCCTTCCCCTAGTCCTTCAGTGTGACTGAATTTTATTTTTTGCTTAAGGGTGTGCTTGTGTGTTGTGCTTGTGTTTTCACACTAATTTACTATGTCTAAAGACTCTAAGGTCTCAGGCTTCAAGAAGTGTGATTCGTGCTGTCAGAAAATGTCGCTGACAGACGGTCACACTTCTTGTGTGTATTGCCTGGGACCTTTGCACCTGCAGGACTCATGTGCTGTGTGCCATGGTTTCAGCCCTAGAGTCCTGCAGGAACGCAAAAATAAATTGATTTTGCATGGCTTATTAAAGCCTGAAGGCCCCCCGACCCAGTCTGTGTCGGGGAGGCCTTCTAAGACTTCCAGACAGTCGGCTCCGGCTTCAGAGCCGTCCTCTGGAAGCATCAAAACTGCTTCGACATCGGCTCCGGCTGGAGCCGATGTTTCCAAGCCTCATACTATTACCTCGGCTCCGTCCGGAGCCGAGGCTGATAAGACTCATTTGGCTTCGATACTTTTATTGGAGCAACCTTTAAGAAAGAGATCTAGGTCTCCCTCCATCGGCACCGTTCACTCTGCACCAGGATCCCCTCTTATTTTGGAGCGGAGCCATAGATCGCATTCCTCACGGTCTTCCAGGCTATCTGACCACGATTTGCAAATGGTAGTGAGTAGACTTCTCAAGTCCGAGGCGCTGGCCCAAATGCTTCATAGCCCGACTCATCAGTCAGTGGCTATTTCTGTCCCTCAATGTGTTCCTCCTCCAACTCCTTTGAGCTCGGAGCCGGGGCTCATCGGAGCCATGACTGTCGGTGCGTCGGATCCGATACCTTCCCTTTCAGCTCCGTCGTCTGCTCCGATCTCCTCTTTGGAGGGATCTCGGTGCCGAGCTTCCCTCGTCGGCTCAGAGGGTGCGAGTGGCATCGGACCCTTGTCCGACCCCGCTCTCCCTCTCGGTGCTTCGGCGCTGGTGAGTTCGGCTCCGACATCGGTCTCGGAGCCGTCCCTCTCAGTGCCGGGGGGGTCCTAGTCTCTTCGGAGCAGGGACCTCTGGCCTTGCCCGATAGGGGTGCCTTCGAGGTCATGCGGAGTGTGCTAGAACCAGTGTCTGCCCCACAGTCAGCTCCGTCAGCCCCTCCATCATCAGTGCCTGCAGTGATTTCTACACACACCCTTGCTTCAGACCGCAGAGATCCAACTCCTCAAGTTTCCCCATTGGGAATTTCATCCTCTTCCGAGGCCTCTCCTGACCTGGTAGGAGAACCCCCTAGGAAGAGGCAGTGCAAGAGGAAGCACATCGACTCCCCTGAGTCTATCACCTCTGACACTGACTTAGAGGAATCTGAAGGTTCCCCTCGATCCCCCTCTGAGGATGTCTCCTTTGCTGACATCCTTGAGATCCTGAAACAGAGGGGGAACTGGCCAGCCCTTAACCCTTCAGCGGATGAGTCAGTGTACCTTGAGGCATTCGGCTCTTGCCCTTCTACCTCCTGGGTGTCCCCTCCCTTTGACCCCCTTATGGAAGTGGTGGCAAAGAAGACCTGGATGGCTCCTGATTCAGTGGAACCCACCCCAAGGAGGCCGTCTAAGTTTATTACTGCCCCTAGAGATAAAGATTTTTTGTCTAAAGGTATCCCCGTTGATGCCATGGTGGTGGCCACAGCCACTAAGAAGGAGTTAGCCGATCCTTCGGTACCTGTCCATCCTCCTAATAAGGAATCTAGGACCATGGACAGGTACGGTAAGCGGATGTTCTCATCAGCGACCTTTTCAATGCGGTCGCTGAACTACTTATGTCACTTCACTCGTCTCCAGAGAGATTTACTCAAGGATATGAGTGAAGAGGTAAAGGATCCAACAGCTGAGGGGTTCCAAGAGAGAATGAGCTCCCAGTTGGCAACCCTGAACTCCATTGTTAACTCTTCTATGCGGCTTATCTCATATGCTGCGGATGGAGCGAGTAGAGCCGCAGGCACAGGTGTTGCCCTATGACGTCACGCCTGGATGTGGCTGTGCAACTTTGCGGACCCTTTCACGGCGTCCCTTCACCAATTCCCCCTTTGATGGATCATCCTTGTTTGGTCCTCAGGTGAAGGATACATTGACTAGGTGCGAGGTGGAAGGTAAGACTCTCTCTGCCGTGGGAGTCCATTTTTCTACCCCTTCTAGGCCTTATCCCAAAGGTCAGAGGGGAGGAAAGATGTGGTTCCGCAAACAAACCCAGGGAGTCTCATCTGACGCACAAGGTCGATTCCCCTCTAGAGGCAGAGGGGGGAATAACAATAGACGCCACCCTAGAGGCAGAGGAGGTCCGCAGAACCAGGGTAGCAGAGAAACTTTCTCTGATAAACCCTTTCAGCATCCCTGAGGAGCTGCCCGGCTGTCCACCTTCGGAGGCAGTCGGGGGAAGATTATCCCTGTACCCAAAAGCCTGGCTTTCCCTTACACAAGACAAATGGGTACAGTCGATCATATCCGAGGGTTACAAAATTCCCTTTATTCACATTCCATCCCAACCCAAAGGATCTCTTCCAGACATTCCACCCAGTCTAAGGGAACAAGCAGCACTAGAAATTTCAAAGCTGCTATCAAAAAGAGCTATCCAATCAGTCCCAGCAGACCAACAAGGATCTGGAATCTACTCCAAATTCTTTTTGGTACCAAAAAAGACAGGGGACTGGAGACCCATACTGGATCTCAGCAATTTAAACAAGTATGTCAAAAAAACAAAATTCCAGATGGTTAAGCTACAGTCCATTCTACCCTTCTTGGGTCAGGACAATTGGATGTTCTCGATAGATCTTCAGGACGCGTACTACCATATAAAGATGAACAGACGCTCCAGGAGATTTCTCCGCTTCAGGCTGGGAGCCAATCATTACCAGTTCAGAGCCCTGCCCTTTGGTCTCACTACAGCCCCCGAGTGTTTACCAAATGCATGGCAGTGGTCGCGGCTCACTTGAGACGTCAAGGATTCCAGGTGTTTCCATATTTAGATGACTGGCTCCTTACTGCCACCACCAGACATCAACTACTTCTATCCAGAGACTTCACTATCCAAACTTGCCAAGCTCTAGGCATTTCAATAAATTTAGAAAAATCTGCCTTGTCGCCTTGTCAATCTATTACCTTTATAGGCGCCACATTAGACACACTCAGTCTTTCAGCCAGACTTACAGAGCAGAGAGTGTCAGACATCCGCAAACAAGTTTACCTTTTCTTACAATGCAACAAAGTCAAAGCCAGACTAGTTTTGAAGGTATTAGGACTCATGGCAGCAGCTATCCCCCTTCTCCCCTTAGCTCGCTTCCATATGAGGATCCTCCAATGGATGCTGTTTACTCAATGGTCCTTCCAACAACTGCCGATGTCCCACACCATATTGATAACTCAATCATGCAAGAATCAACTGTCTTGGTGGATTTTATCACCTCAGGTTCTCCAAGGAAGACCCTTCACTCTCCCTCCCCCAGTCGCCACGTTGACAACAGACGCCTCCCTGATCGGGTGGGGGGGGCATTATCAGGGCAGGACAGTCCAGGGCACGTGACAACCTTTGGAGTGCCACTTGCACATAAATGTCTTAGAGATGAGAGCAGTGCTTTTAGCATTGCAAGCCCTTCATGACTCTCTTCCCACAGGGACTATTGCAATTCAGACGGACAACATGTCTGTAGTGTGGTACATCAACAAACAAGGCGGAACCAGATCATACCCCTTATGTCGAGAGGCACTCAGACTTTGGCAATGGGCGATGTCTTCTCAGCGTTTTCTGGTAGCAACGCACATTCCCGAGAAGTCCAACGTGATTGCAGACAAGTTGAGCAGGGCAATTCTCATGCCCCACGAGTGGTCTCTGAAGAAATCAGTACTGGAAGAAGTGTTCCAACGATGGAGCCAGCCTTGCTGCGATCTTTTTGCTACTCCCCAAAACAGCAAGTGTCACGACTTCTTCACTCTCTTCCCATTACCAGGCCATCCCACCAGAGACGCTCTAGTCCACGATTGGCCCCGGGGAATTCTGTATGCCTTTCCCCCTTTTCCACTGATAACTCAACTAATTCAGAAAGCTATCGCCTTGAGAGTGACGATGATCCTCATTGCCCCTTACTGGCCTCGACAGATATGGTTTCCGTTCCTTCATCGTTACCTTTTGGAGCAGCCTTGGCATCTGGACCCAGTGCCAGATCTGTTGACCCACCAAGCGGGCCAGCTGCACCAATCTCTTCATTCTCTCAACCTCACAGCGTGGTTTCTCTGATTCCGACCTTAGCCAGGCTTCCCTTAATATCTCGCTCGGTCCGAGATATCTTGATAGCCTCTCATAAATCTTCTACCCGGAAGATTTATAATAGCAAATGGAAACGCTTCTCCTTTTGGGCGACATCAAAAAATATAGATCCCTTCACTGCAGCTATCCAGTCTATTCTTGACTTTTTAGCAGAACTCTTTCATTTAGGATCTTCTTCATCTACCATTAGAGTTCAGTTGGCTGCTATATCTAATTATCATGTAGGTGTCTCGGAGTCTAGCATCATGGCTCGCAAACTCTGCAAAGCCTTTTTAAGGGGCGTTTTTCTTCTCAAACCTCCAATCAAAGATCCCCGCCTCAATGGGACTTGAACTTGGTTCTGGCATCCTTAATCCTTCCCCCTTTCGAACCAGTGGCTACATGTTCTCTGAAGTTTCTTTCATGGAAGACACTTTTTCTAGTAGCCATAACTTCAGCGAGAAGGATATCTGAACTCCATGCTCTGTGCAGTCGCCCTCCTTACTTAGTGTTTCACAAAGATAGGGTATCCCTCCGTACTAATCCATCCTTTTTACCTAAGGTTTCTTCTCAAACAAACCTAAACCTAACGATTGATCTCCCCGTCTTTTTCCCTAACTATTCCAACAGGTCAGAACAAAAGCTACATTTTCTGGATGTTCACTGCCAACTTAGATATTATTTAGATAGGACTAAACAATTCAGGAAATCTGATCAGCTTTTTCTATCATATGCGGAAGGGAAATTGGGCCATCCAGTTACTAAAGTTTCCCTTTATAGATGGCTCACCTCTACAATTACCTTCATCTATGAGATCAGACATCAAAAATTACCTTCAAGGCCTAGAGCTCATTAAACTAGGGCATTAGCTACATCCGTAGCTTTTCAGGACAGGCTGCCAATAGATTCCATTTGTGCAGCAGCCACTTGGGCTTCTCCTCATACCTTCATTTCACATTACAAATTGGACATGGTCTCCAGAAACCGTTCTTTCTTGCGTCCCACCCTCCTTCCCCCAAGCCTGGACAGACCAATAGGAATTCATGTTGTGATCTTCCTCTGGAAGAGTTTCATTCCCACATGTTCTACCACCTCTATTTCCCCTTTTGTTAGGTCTGGGATACCTTACACTCTGGTTTATATAGAGGTGGGTTACCCTTCTCCATACTATGGAGACTAGAATTGCTTGGTCTAGCTATCAAACGAGATATGAGTAGTTACCGCCTAGCATTGTGGGATATAGGGGAGCCTCGAGCCAGTGGAATTAGCTCTCGAGCTTTAGTATTGGCCGAGTCGGAGCCGAGGATCGGCTCCGAACCCATCCAGCAAGAAAGAAGGTGAGAAGAAGACAACTAACATGGAACGTTATGGTAGGTACATAACTTCTTATTCAATCTCAGCCTCACTACAGGATATGTACCCAAAGAGTGGCGTACAGCAACAGTGGTCCCTCTCCACAAAGGTGGTGCCTCAACGGATCCTGGAAACTATTGCCCCATAAGCCTGACTAGCTTGGTCTGCAAAGCTATGGAAAGGATCATCATGGACTTCATAAATAAAGATATTGGGGACCTACAGACACTGGATCCTACCCAGTTCGGCTTTGTTAAGGGCAGATCCTGCCTCTTAAACCTGGTCGATTTCTTTGAAACAGTCGTCAAGGCCATTGACAAGGGGAAGGTGGTCCACACAGCCTACCTGGACCTTGCAAAAGCCTTCGATACAATACCCCACTCAGGATTTATAGATAAGCTCACCAGCTTAAATATAAACTCCTATGTCACTAGATGGGTTGCAAACTGGCTCAAGAACAGAACCCACATGGTTAGAATTGCTGGAGCCATGTCAGACTCCAAACCAGTTACAAGTGGCGTCCCACAAGGCTCAGTCCTGGGACCTCTCTTGTTCGGTATATATTTCTCGGAGGTACAGGCCAACATGGAAGGACTGTGGCTGAGCAAGTTCGCAGATGACTGCAAACTGGGCACCATAATCGACTCTCCAGCCGACACAAGCATCCTCCAAAAGGGTCTCATAGAAACAGACAACTGGTGCCAGAGCCATGGCCTCAAGCTAAACACCAAAAAGTGTATAGTCATCCCCTTTGGCAAAAACAAAGTGCCCACAAATTACCACATAGGTGGTAATCCATTAAGTACAGAAGAAGTAATTAGGGACCTGGGGACCCAAGTTGATAGCAATCTCTCATTTGACAACCACGTGGCCAAAGTGTTTAGAAAAACATTTTATATAGGCCACCTAATCATGAAGGGATTCACATCTAGATCAAGGGAGGTCATCGTGCCTCTTTACTCATCCCTCATCAGGCCCATAATTGAGTACAATGCCCCTTTTGGGATGTACCTTACCAGACACCTGCAGCAACTGGAAAGACCCCAAAAGTACCTCACCAAGAGGATCAAAGGGCTCAAACAGATGCCATATGCTGCCCGGTAATAGAAACTCCAGCTCTACTCAGTGGCATACCACCTGCTCAGAGGCGATCTGTGCCTGACGTATAAAGCCATGTCCAACCCGGAATTAATGGACATGCTGCACCTCAGAAAATCCAAATCCCATCGAGCTACACGCTTGGGAGACTTGAACCTCAGCACTGAAATAAATAGGACATGCTGGAGGGACAGATTCATAACCCAGAGGCTCCCTTCACTCTGGAATAAAATCCCAGTCCATGTTAGGCAGAGTCCCTCATTGACTCTCTTCAAGAGGAATCTTGATGAGTGGATGGGAGATCGTAGGTTTACCCCGGGTATCACTTCTGTGTCACTGTTAGACAGAGGCACAGTATACTAACCTCGAAAAAGGGCATAGCAAAATTAATTTAAAATGGGTGGCGAAAGCCAAACACACTCTGGCTAGGCTTATAAATGCCCTAGGGCAGATAGCCTAGTATGAACCTATGAACCTATGAACCTATAATCAAGGGCCAGTTTTCTAAGAATAAGTGGGATGACCTCAAATGAAGAAGAATTTATGAAGGAATGTAACAATTTAAATAATATGTTTACTGAGAAAGGTTACCTGGGCCCTTTGATTATTCAAATTAAAAATGAAGTTATACAAGAAAGAAAGACTAGATTTGCACCTACTTTAGGTGTTAAGGAACTAAATATAGGGGATACACTCATTGATAAAAAGAAAGTGAGGACAGAGAAGATACATTTAGTTCAGCATTTATTACTGATTATAGTGGTGATTCCATAATTATTTGTCAAGTTATTGGACAGGAATGGAATAAGTTTAGCAAGTTGACAGATTTAAAGTTGGATCTTGATACACCTTTCAAGTGTATCTACAGGAGAGGGTTTAATATTAAAGCCATTTTAGAAAGTCAACACAATAATAAGAAAACTACAAAAAGATGTAGATTGGGGACTTTCAAATGTGGTAGATGTGCTCAGTGTCCCTTTATATACAATAAAGGTCCATTAGTTTAACTTCCAGGAATAAGGTCATTACAGCTAAACAATACAGTAATTGTGAAAGTAAGGGTGTAATATACTTAGCTCTGTGTACGTGTCAAGCATTTTACATAGGAAAAACAGAGAAAAATAAAAAGGCGAATATACGAGCATTTAAACGCTATACGTACACAGAACATTAATAATGCTTTATATCACAGTACACAATGTGATAGCGTGAATTACAAGTTTTTTATTCTTGAAGAAATTCCTAAAGATGTGAGGGGTGGTATGTGGGAAACCAAGATTGAGTACAGAGAATTATACTGGCAAATTTATTTAGAGGCCAGTAGATTCCCTGGTTTAAATGAAGCAGTTTCCCTAGCCCCAGTTCTTAAATTAAGAGCAGCTAGGCTGTAACAACAGCATACAAAAAGTATATTAAATAACATTAAGTACATGATTTTATCTGTTTTAAGTAATAAACAATAGTATTTTAAAATTAGTTTATTCAGTTTTTAAATTAATTATTATCACCACTAGAGAAAGCTGTTTTAAAGTAATAAAGAAATGTTATTTTAATTTATTTTATTTATGTATTTACAATAAAAAACGAGTATGTTTTATAAACTTTATTTATCTTTATAATATGGACAGATTGATACAGGATACATATGATGTATTTATTAAATAAAGATATGTCATATTGTTTAGATAAATTTGTAGAATATAGTATTTAATATATGAGATGATTTTATTGGTTAGTTTGAATTAATTGAGGGTATATAAGACTGTTGGTGTTTTTTGTCTAAATATCTGATGAAGTAAGTGACGAAAACGTATTGTGGATGCTGCTATCGTTAATGTTTTAGGAGAGCCTTTATTGCTGGATTAAAACTGTTTTGTGAACATTTGCCTGCTTGTGCCTACTTGGTGACATTCTATGTGCTGAAGGATCATATTCTGTGACTTGCTATTGTCACAAGTCTGCATCTAAGTAAATGTTAGGAGCACTTTTGAAATGTCTGGTGTACTGAGCATACCCGGTATGCCATACATTTCCTAAGCTGCCAATGTATCATTTACTGCCAGGAGTGGTAGTATGTCCATGAATTGTGCTCCTTACTGTAATGTACATCAGACAAGATGTTCATGGTGTTCTATACTTACTCTAAATTACGATTTTCAATTGTCTGCTCAGAGTGTTTGCCGTGTTTCTATAAATCTTTCCCAGAATGGCAGTTCCAGATCATGAGAACAAGCTTCCTTTACTATAGGCTGGTTTAGTTCCTGTCAATTAAGGATCTTGACCCAACCTCCAGGGTTGGGCCAACTTCAGAGCTTTCTGTCAGGCATAGAAACAGGATATGGTTTTGACTGTCTTTGATTTACGGTAGTTTCTATGAATTATTTCATGGAATAAGAAGTTTATTTTTGCTGGGTCGAGGTTGCATTAAGTATTACGTATTGAAATCCTTGTAAAAGGTGCCTGTGATCTTTCTGAGTATAAAAAAGCTTACAAAGGTGCATATATCACTGTGACACGTTTCTGTACATAAACAGAATTCTAATGCTTGTTTTTGTGAGACGACTATTTATTTCTAGTAATAACTTTGTATAGCTTAGAAATTTAAATATCCTGAAAGAGTTCTCAGATTTTCTAAACAGTCGGCTATTACCTAAAAAATGATCAACACCATGGAAATTAAGAGGGATATTATTAACAGTGAAAAATAAACAATGCAGACAGCTTTCAGAATCCATTTGTTTCATATCACGTATTGGCATTTCCCAGAGTTTCAAGTACGTGAAAGTAAGGTTGATAATGCTTTGCATTTGTAACAGTACCTGACAAGTGATAAGCCCCACCCTTTGTCTAACAGTATGCCTGTTCTTTTGCATAAGATAATACTACTCAGTTGTTTAGAAACCACACCTAGATAAACAAAAGTCCCTACACTGAAGAGTCATTGTCAAAGCAAATACAATGAGTCAGTGAAAATTTCTGGGGAAAGATTTTATATAAAGAGAAAAAAAGTATTTCCTCGTATTGCATTTTAATTGTTGTAAATGAAACAGCATAGTGATAGATGTCATCTAGCATGCAGTTTTCAGTAACTGGAATTGGAATGAACCCAATAACTGGAAAACCAAGCCATTTTCAAAGATCTAATGCACATAAAACAAATATGTGCATATTGTCTGTCATAGTATGTAGAGATTTTGTTTTCCTGTGTAACGCTTCTTGTCTACTTTCTTTGATATATGCTATTCTGAAGCACAAATGTTACAGTAAGAAACAATTATTGAAATTAAACTTTTTATTGTACAGCAGCAAAACTAAACTAAGCTAAACTAAAAATCAAATAAAATGATCACTACTGAAAACACAATAAAAGGAAAGCATTTAATGGAACAAGGGCTAACCTATCAGAATTTCATACAATACGATGTAGCGTGTGTGGCTATGTGACCAAATTTGATGTATTTCCCTAGTCTAATAAACATATCCCATTCATTTAAGTTTATTGTACTAGAAAAGTTCATGCTATTAATAATATGTGTATTTCAAGTAGGCAGTCATTTCATTTCTGTGTTTATACTGGCCAGCATTTAGTTTTAACTTTAGGAGCAGTCCAAGTGGTTGGCCTTGATCTTGTTACCCATCAATAAATCAACCTCTTCTAGACTGATTAACCTATTTAAAGCAGAAAATCCTTTCTGTAAACTTATTCCCCACATTTTCTTTTAAGTTCAGGGCCTAAAAATGGAGCTCACATAAAATCATTTTACACCATAATTCTCCATTGCTTGTCTGATCAGCTGTTATCGCAACTCCCTCCCAACACACCCTTTTCATAAAAAAAATAAAATAAAAAAATAAATAAATAAAACTGGTTATAGGCTCTGTTTTTGCTGACTAGCTTTCAGAATGTACTCCTATCTCCCCAAAGAATACAAACAAGTTAGATGGAGAGTACAGTCTCTGTACCTACAAAACTTAGCTGATTTGGTGCTGCAAGTGGGAATTAAAAAATTCCATGTAGGAAGCAATGTCTTATAGGACTGTAGGGTTAGGACATTTTTTACAAGATACTTTTTTTTAATTACAAAAACTTTCTGAAGCCGGTCCTTACAAAGTGGTACAGCTTTCAGGTTTTTGAAGGAGACTACAACCCCTGGCCCTCTATGTTAGAGGTTTCAATCCATGTCCTGTTTCTTTATACATATTAACTTCAGGGCTAAACTACGTCTTTTTGGGAAAAGAATCAGTGTCAATGAGTTGCCCTATTTAGCAAAACTGCTTTTGATATAATGCATTGTTCTCATACTGTAATTTATGAACAAGTAAAGTAGAACAGAAAGAAAAAATATAGCAAAATTATAGCCCTAGTAATTATACTGATCTGGCATTTATGAAGCAAGCAGTGAATGCAACACTGAAAGAATTCCATACATTTGTGTTTGTTATTATACTACATGCTATGCACTGCACACTACTTGGAATTTGATGGTTCCACATTGCTTTTCACTGCTTTCCTTTCTCTACATCCTTCTGGACGTCTCTCTGGAGCCATTATGGGAACAGTCTATGGCCTTCCTGGACTCCAGATAGGTAGTCAGTATAATGACATCTCTGCATGATCTGATGACTGCCCTTTGACCTACTGGGGCACCATATATGCTCAGTACTATATGGCAGAAAGACATTTGGAAACTGTTATTTGATATGTAATGCTGATGTCTGTGATTAAGCAACAGTCTTGCTTACCATTATCTGGAAAATATCAGTTGCCAGGTAAACCAATCGCACACGTACTGTTTGTGTGGAGTAGGTATGCAGTAAAGTATGGTCTGCATTTATTGCAGATGCTGCAACGTAATCTATGTGGTAGTGGTCTGTAGGTTTTGGGGTATCAACCATTCGCATATGTCGGTGTCACACCTGCCTTCAGGCTGTTACTTGTTCATTTTTTACTTGCATTAATATTACCTGTTTCTGGTTTCTCAAAGCTGTTAGCACACCAATCTGGCTATCAGTTCAGGTACTTTTTGGTATGCATCATCAATAGCGACTTAGCATTTTGAGCAAATTATCACTTCATTATGTGCAGCAAACCTCATCTGCACACCTCATTGGGTGATTAGCATATGGTATATATTAGCTACCCTGGTATTACATAAAGCATTACTGAAACAGAGCTATTTTCTGTAATTTCCTGAGAGTATATAGAAGTTTCCATACTGAAGCAATCTTTTAATGATAACCTGTATTTGATGCTAGAATGAAAATATTCTTCATTAATATTAATTGGAGAATGCTTTGAAATGATTTATGATGTTCTTTTACTTTTAAAATAGTATTCTAAGTTTATATACTATTTTAGACCCTTAATTCTGTATACTTGAATGAGTTTGTCTCTACTGCACATTTCCTCAATTTTATATAAGGGTATTTTGTTTACTTCCTTGATAGAATTACTGTGATACCCTTGTTAGCTTAATAAAAGTTCCTTTATCATTTTAAGTGGAATGAGAATACAACAATGCAGGTGAACTTACAAAAGAAGAGAGAGTTCTGGAACCTCGATTTAATATTTTACTAATATCATAAGGTACTAAAGTATTAGTAGAGAAATCTAATCCATGTGCCTGTTATTTAATCCAGGTGTACCATGCATATTGGGTCTCGTGCATGAATCTGTAAAACCCATACCTGGTACAGAAACAACAAGCACTGTAGGGTGCTCATTGCCAGATGTACCACTTGGTATGTAGATGGGAAACAGAGAGAAGAGACCGTGCGCATAAAAAAACAAAATAAAAAAAAAACAGCCAGTCAGTTTTCCAATAGCAGACAGAAATTCATATAGTGCTGACCTGTCAGTGCAGCATATCTGTTCCTCTTGCTTGATGTATTGGCACAAGAACGATTACCTATAATGCATTCAAAGAAATTCTTCAAAAGATATATATGATTTTCTGTATGGATTATGATAATGGTGAGTATTCTTAAGTGGTTTGGTGAAGTAGTAGCGCATCATTTAGCATGAGTGGTTTACTTTTATCCATTAACACAGTGAGCAGAGACCATCACTGACTGTGCTGATAGATAATATCATAGGTTCATAGGTAGGTACTAGGCTATTGGCCCAAGGGCCTACATAAGCCTGGCCAACAAGGTTCCCTGGCTTACGCCACCCACGGAAGTTATTTTCCTGTGCCACTGTTGAGCAGAGACACAGAAGTGATCCCCGTGGTGTATTTCCTATTTCCCATCCACTCATCAAGATTTTTCTTGAAGAGTGCTAATGAAGAACTTTGCTTGACATAGATGGGTAGCCTGTTCCAGAGTATGGGAAGTCTCTGGGACAGGAATCTATCCCTCCAGCATATCCTGTTTATTGTGGTGGCAAGTTGTAGGTCCTTAGAGCATGTAGCTCGGAGGGATTGGGATTTCTTTAGGTGTAACATGTCCAACAGCTCTGGGTTTGACATAGCTTTCTATGTTAGGCAGAGATCACCTTGGAGAAGGCGATATGCTACGGAGTAAAGCTGGAGTTTTTTGAGGTGGTCAGTGTAGGGCATTTGTTTGAGGCCAGTAATCCTCTTTGTGAGATACTTCTTTGGCCTTTCCAGCTGCTGCTGATGTCTTGTGAGATACATTCCAAAAGGGCATTGTACTCTATAATGGATCTAATATATAATATAATGGGTATAATAGATAGTAATAAACCTGCCATGATACCTGACATAATAACTTTAGCTGGCCAATTCACATGGTTCAATGCCTTCCTGCCCACTCTGCTGTTATGTACAATTTGTAATAAGTCTTATTCCTGCAACACTACTAACTTTGAAGGAATTCTTTATCAGAAAACTGATTTTATGTTATTGCTGCAGCTCAGATTTATACAAAGTATAAATCGCTCAGACACTATTAGCATATACTAGGGAGTAAATATAGTCTAGCTGGAAGGCAGTTTAGTTTCAGGGCACTGCAGAGTCAGATAGGAGCCAAGAGTATTGCACTGTGTAGAGCCCTAGAAATAGCCTGGGCCATGCTTACCATGCATATCATCAGTAGGTTAAAGAAGGTGAAGGGCCCTAGAATTTGCCTAGGCCATGCTTATCATGCATATCATCAGTAGGTTAAAGAAGTTGAAGGGCCCTAGAATTAGCCTGGGCCATGCTTATCATGCATATCATCAGTAGGTTAAAGAAGTTGAAGGGCCCTAGAATTAGCCTGGGCCATGCTTATCATGCATATCATCAGTAGGTTAAAGAAGGTGAAAGGCCCTAGAATTTGCCTAGGCCATGCTTATCATGCATATCATCAGTAGGTTAAAGAAGGTAAAGCGCCCTAGAATTTGCCTGGGCCATGTGTATCATGCATATCATCAGTAGGTTAAAGAAGGTGAAGGGCCCTAGAATTTGCCTTGGCCATGTGTATCATGCATAACATTGGTAGGTTAAAGAAGGTGAAAGGCCCTAGAATTAGCCTGGGCCATGCTTATCATGCATATCATCAGTAGGTTAAAGAAGGTGAAGGGCCCTAGAATTTGCCTGGGCCATGCTTATCATGCATAGCATTGGTAGGTTAAAGAAGGTGAAAGGCCCTAGAATTTGCCTGGGCCATGCTTATCATGCATATCATCAGTAGATAAAAGAAGATGAAGGGCCCTAGAATTTGCCTGGCCCATGCTTATCATGCATAACATTGGTAGGTTAAAGAAGGTAAAGGGCCCTAGAATTTGCCTGGGCCATGCTTATCATGCATATCATCAGTACGTTAAAGAAGGTAAAGGGCCCTAGAATTTGCCTGGGCCATGCTTATCATGCATAACATTGGTAGGTTAAAGAAGGTAAAGGGGACTAGAATTAGCCTGGGCCATGCTTATCATGCATATCATCAGTAGGTTAAAGAAGGTGAAGGGCCCTAGAATTAGCCTGGGCCATGCTTATTATGCATATCATCAGTAGGTTAAAGAAGGTGAAGGGCCCTAGAATTAGCCTGGGCCATGCTTATTATGCATATCATCAGTAGGTTAAAGAAGGTGAAGGGCCCTAGAATTTTCCTGGGCCATGCTTATCATGCATAGCATTGGTAGGATAAAGAAGGTGAAAGGCCCTAGAATTTGCCTGGGCCATGCTTATCATGCATATCATCAGTAGGTTAAAGAAAGTAAAGGGCCGTAGAATTTGCCTGGGCCATGCTTATCATGCATAACATTGGTAGTTAAAGAAGGTAAAGGGGACTAGAATTAGCCTGGGCCATGATTATCATGTATACCATCAGTAGGTTAAAGAAGGTGAAGGGCCCTAGAATTAGCCTGGGCCATGCTTATCATGCATATCATCAGTAGGTTAAAGAAGGTGAAGGGCCCTATAATTTGCCTGGGCCATGCTTATCATGCATAACATTGGTAGGTTAAAGAAGGTAAAGGGCCCTAGAATTAGTCTGGGCCATGCTTATCATGCATTTCATCAGTAGGTTAAAGAAGGTGAATAGTCCCTAGAATTAGCCTGGGCCATGCTTATCATGCATATCATCAGTAGGTTAAAGAAGGTGAAGGGCCCTAGAATTAGCCTGGGCCATGCTTATCATGCATATCATCAGTAGGTTAAAGAAGGTGAAGGGCCCTAGAATGAGTGTGGGCCCTGCTTATCATGCATATCATCAGTAGGTTAAAGAAGGTGAAGGGCCCTAGAATTTGCCTGGGCCATGCGTATCATGTATAAAATCAGTAGGTTAAAGAAGGTGAAAGGCCCTAGAATTTGCCTGGGCCATGCTTATCATGTATAACATTGGTAGATTAAAGAAGGTAAAGGGCCCTAGAATTTGCCTGGGCCATGCATATCATGCATAACATCCGTAGGTTAAAGAAGGTGAAGGGCCCTAGAATTAGCCTGGGCCATGCTTATCATGCATAACATTGGTAGGTTAACGAAGGTAAAGGGCCCTAGAATTAGCCTGGGCCATGCGTATCATGCATAGTGTCAGTAGGCTAAAGAAGGTGAAGGGCCCTAGAATTAGCCTGGGCCATGCGTATCATCCATAACATCAGCAGGTTAAAGAAGGTGAAGGGCCCTAGAAATAGTCTGGGCCACATGTATCATGCATAACATCAGTAGGTCAAAGAAGATGCTTACAACATATTTAATACCTCTTTAAAACTCATTTTTGGCTGTGGCTGCTAGATACAGATGTATTCTTTTGTCTGGCTACATATTTTTCCATTACTTAATGTCTGCCAGTGGGTGTATGTTATGAGGAGTCTATTAAGTTATTAAATTATATTTCATGACTGGTTTGTAGGTGTACAGTTCAAGAGATCATTGGGATGCCTAACCCAGTGACCTAGAGCCCTGTTAACCTAAGTAAATCAAACAGCAACAGTATGCAAATGGAAGCTGGAGGAATCAAGCCTTGGACTCTAGGAAGCATCTCATTGACAGCTCAGACTGAGTCTTAATCTTCTTCTCTACCTGCCAGACCCTGGGTCTCATAAGTGACGTAAAGTTTTTGTACAGCCTTGCACCATGCTAAAATTGCTTTCACAGCAGACAGCAGGAATGTAACTAACAACTTTATACTATATTTTCCTCTAATCCTTTCAATTTTCACTACATTATTATAAATTCTACTTTATGTTTCTATATTTTGGACACAGTTTACTTCTCTTGCATATATTTTACTGTTCATACTTAACTATATCTCAAGATCAGCATTGTCTTAACCTCGTGTCTCTTATTTTAACATTTGTGTCATATTTAAAATTTAAATGTGTGTATGCATTATCAATCTTTGTTCATATAAAATGCATGTATTATTTTGTCTGTGCCACATGGTCAGGAAGTGGCTGAAAAGAGTACTGTACAAGTTCACTAACAATAAATAAATAAATGCCCTTTTATACTCATGGGCTAATATCTGTGGTCCTTCATTTAAAATGTATACATCATTTTAAGCATTACTCCCTGTGCACAATTAAAAAACACATAATTTATTGTCATCTGCTACCATTTATGTATCCTTTGTTGACCAGGTCAGTAGCCTCTTTTCAGGGGAGACCTGAGGTGGTATTTATTCTACTAGGGGAAAGCTGGGGCTCTGGTTCAACATCTCCTCTGAAGGACGGCACACCCTCCCCCCTTATGCTACATTCCAGTGTCAGCAATTGATCTACTGGATGTTGGACTATAACCCCCAGCCTTCTGCACTAAAGGCAAGTTTGTTACCTGTTGTGTCACTGATTCAAAGAGATACTCAGGAACAATGTACTCATCTGCATATATGGAGACTTCTTAGCTACATAATTGACTGATTAGTGTATCTCAGCACATCCTCTTTATGTGAGTATGTTTGGTTCATAGCTGAATACTAGACTAACTGCCCTGAAGGGTCATTTTAAGGCTAGCCAATAACCTAAGATGAGAATCAAACCTTGAATCTATGAGGCAAATACCTTAACCATTATGCCAAAACCCACCACATGCATTTTCAACTGTAGCATATCAATTTATTACCAAGAGTAAGGTCTACTGTAAAATTTCTGTGGTTTGCTACTTAGATTATGGCACTACCAGATATCCTGTATTGTCTGGCTGAGAGAGAGAGACACACATAAAACAGCATGACAGGATTACTTCTGCCAATTACACAGTCAAAGACAAACCAGGGATGACTACGTTAATACATAGCAATAAACCTCCCATGCTAATTGAGCTTTCACTCCTTTAGCTGGTTGTTTCAACACAGTTGCTGTTGTCTCATCCCTAGTGCAGTTCTATATAATTTTTGATCAAAGTCACATCTACAACATACTTTTTTCAATTTTCATGGCATTTATTTGTAGTAGACCCACTCCCCACAAGGTAACTTCACCTCATGACTGTTGTCAACTTCATTGTGTAACACTAAGCAGAAATTTGGCCTAATCTTTCAAAAGCACAGTGTAAAACATGACAGACATTTAGAAATAAATAAAACCAACTCATGATGTAATATGAGCATTGTTTTATTTCTGTTATTTGAATTATTCAGTAAAAGCTTGGAAGAATACCAAAGTCGTGTTGCTGGTTCCTCTACAGTGCCGTACTTGTTGGTTTTATTGGTTTCTACACACCTCGGTGGTAGCAGATTTTGGTACTGTTTTTCCTCCTGTTCATTATTATAATAGACATTTAGACATAACCAAACTTTACCAGCAAAAATGACTACTGAATAATTATTTCCACTGGTCTGTATTTTTAAAAGTAGGGTTGAGTCATCTGCATACTGAATACAAGTTGCATCAGGGATGACTTTGTACAGGTCATTAATGAATATGGAGAATAGGAGGGGACCTAATATAGATCCCTGTGGGACTCCAAGGGTGACTGGTAAAAGAGACGATAGGTTATTCTTCCATAGTACAGCTTGCTGTCTGTCACTTAGGTAAGAATGAAACCAGGTAATTGCTAGGTTATCTATGGAGAGTGATTTTAATGCGTTTAAGAGTAGCTGGTGATTTACCATATCAAATGCCTTGGATAGGTCAAGGAAGATGGCTGAGGAGAGCTTGTTGTCATTACGGTTTTGATTTATTGTATGGGAGAAGGAGAGAAGGGCTGAGGTTGCACTATGACAAGGTCTAAATCTGTGCTGGGGGGGGGGGCTAGGAGAGTGTTTTGATTCAGATAGGCAAGAAATTGCTTGTGGATACATTTTTCCATTATTTTAGCCAAGGGATACAGAATGACTATAGGCCTATAATTTGAAAGTTCAGTGGAATCTCCCCTTTTATGAAGAGGAACAATGTGGGAGATTTTACAGATGTGGGGGATATAGGCTTCGTGGATAGTTCTGTTGATTAAAATTGATATGGGGTATGCTATTTCATTAGCACCTTTTTGGAGATATTCTGCAGGTAGTAGGTCTGCTGAAAGAGTGGTGGGTTTCATTTTTTAAGTAGGGACTTAATAAAAGATGTTGGTACTGGTTCAAGCTTAAAGGGGATCTTATTATCAGGTGTGGGGTTGGTGGTACTTGGGGTATAAGAATAAGGTGTTAGCACCAATTTTAGGAGGTTGTTGGAGAGTAGTTAAGGGGGTACGGGTAGTGGATTGGCCTGGGTGGAGAAGTTTGTTTATGCCTGACCAGAATTTTTGTGGTTGATTTTGGTGCTTTTGTTGCAGATTACAGTAGTAATTATTTTTGTCTAGCATAATAGACTTCTTTGCATCATTTCTCAGCTGTTTATACATAAGGTGGTCTTTTGGGGACTTAGTGGTTCTCCAGGAGGCCCACACTTTGTTTCTGCTAATAATTTTTTGTCTTGATTCATTGGACAGCCATGGTGCTAATTTGTTATTGGTTCTGATAGTGTGTGGGGGAGCACGGTTATCCAGGATAGCAAGAAATATAGAGTTAAAGTATGAGACAGCTTCATCTAGTGGAAGTAGCCATAGGCTGGCCAGTCACATGTGTTAAGTTCATTCTGAAATTTAGTCTGAATCAAGTTCTTACAACTTCTAATGGTTTTAAAGGAAGATTGTTGAGGGATGTCATTTCTTTTTCTGATTATATAGGTCAGGAAGTGATCACTACAGTCCTCAGGTAGGGTGCCTGTTTTATATATCTGGGGTAGGTTGTTTATTAATATCCAGTCTAGGATACAGGTCAGGAAGTGATCACTAAAGTCCTCAGGTAGGGTGCCTGTTTTATATATCTGGGGTAGGTTGTTTATTAATATCCAGTCTAGGATACAGGTCAGGAAGTGATCACTAAAGTCCTCAGGTAGGGTGCCTGATATTATATCTGGGGAAGGTTGTTTATTAATATCCAGTCTAGGATACAGGTCAAGAAGTGATCACTAAAGTCCTCAGGTAGGGTGCCTGTTTTATATATCTGGGGTAGGTTGTTTATTAATATCCAGTCTAGGATACAGGTCAGGAAGTGATCACTAAGTCCTCAGGTAGGGTACCTGTTTTATATATCGGGGGTAGGTTGTTTATTAATATCCCGTCTAGGATACAGGTCAGGAAGTGGTCACTAAGTCCTCAGGTAGGGTACCTGTTTTATATATTGGAGGTAGGTGGTTTATTAATATCCAGTCTAGGATAGTTTCCTTTTTGTTAGGCTTATTGTTTCTGGTTGGGGAAGATATCATCTGGGAGAAGCCATGCAAATTTATATGGGTGGAGGGGAAGTCTGAAGAGCAAGTATTCCAGTCGATATCGACATCCCCGAGAATAACAGTTTCCTGGGGGCCGTTAGTGGAAAGCCACTGGAGGATACCCTCCAAGGTTTTGTGTTGTCACCTGAGGGAATATAGATACATGCAATGTTTATAGATTTGCATTTGTTGAGTTGGACCTTTGTGATGAGTATTTCTGCATTGTTAGTAAACAAGGCATTTGGGGTACTAATTTTGAATACTTCCAGAGTGGGTCCGACTGGGGCCAGAGAGCCCTTTTTCAGAGGAGACCCAAGGAGAAAAGCTCCAGGAAAGTAATTTGCTATAGTAAACAGCATGGATTATGTCAATGCAGATCACATTAACATCAAATCGATAATGAAAAGCATTAAGATGGTGTTAGACATGCTCACATGCTGTACCCCCCCAGCCAGGAGGGAATTTGATGACAATGTCTTCCTAATGTTATTTTATTGTGTGTGTGGGTGGGGGTTGATATTGCTATATTTATATTTTACTTTTCACTTTTAGATTTCTGGCAATGCATGCAATAATAGTTTCTTTTCAATTCAATATTGGTTTACTTTTCTGTAATAGTTATTAGGTTCATAGGTTCATAGGTTCATACTAGGCTATCTGCCCTAGGGCATTTATAAGCCTAGCCAGAGTGTGTGTGGCTTTCACCACCCCTTAGGATGAGAATACTATACCCATTAATTTGCTGTGCCTCTGTCCAGCAGTGATACAGAGATGATTCCCGGGGTAAACCTACGATCTCCCATCCACTCGTCAAGATTTCTCTTGAACAGAGTCAGTGAGGGGCTCTGCCTCACATGGACTGGGATTCTGCTCCATAGTGTAGGGAGTCTCTGGGTGATGAATCTGTCCCTCCAGCACGTCCTATTTATATCCGTGTTGAGGTTTAAGTCTCTTGCTCTCATGGCTCTGGTGGATTTGGATTTTTTGAGGTGGAGCATGTCCATTAATTCCGGGTTGGACATGGCCTTGTATGTCAGGCACAGATCACCTCTGAGCAGATGGTATGCGACTGAATAGAGCTGGAGTTTCTTCAGTCGGGCATCGCATGACATATGTTTGAGCCTTTATCCTTTTGGTGAGGAACTTTTGGGGTCTTTCCAACTGCTGCAGGTGTCGGGTAAGGTACATTCCGAATGGGGCGTTGTACTCAATCATTGGTCTGATAAGTGAAGAGTACAGGGGTACAATGACCTCTCCTGATCTGGATGTGAATCCCTTCATGATCAGGTGGGCAATGTAGAAGGTCTTCCTAACCACTTTGGCAATGTGAGTGTCAAAAGAGAGGTTACTGTCAACTTGGGTCCCCAGGTCCCTGATAACTTCTTCCGTGTTTAATGGATTACCACCTATGTGGTAATTAGGGGTTACCTTGTTTTTCCCAAAGGGTATGACTATACATTTTTGGCATTTAGCTTAAGGCCATGGCTCTGGCACCAGTTATCCATTTCTATGAGACCTTTCTGGAGGATGTCTGTGTCTGATGGAGTGTCAATTATGGTGCCCAGTTTGCAGTCATCTGCAAATTTTGTCAACCACAATCCCCCATGTTTGCCTGCACTTCAGAAAAATAAATGCCGAACAGGAGGGTCCCAGGACTGAGCCCTGTGGGACACCGCTCGTGACCGGCTTAGAGTCTGACATGGCACCAGCAACTCTAACCCTGTGTGTTCTGTCCTTGAGCCAGTTTGCAACCCATCTTGTGACATATGGGTTTACATCTAAGCTGGTGAGCTTTTCTATGATGCCCGAGTGGGGTATTGTGTCGAACGCTTTGCTAGGTCAAGGTAGGCTGTGTGAACTGCCTTACCCTCATCAATGGCCTTAGTGACTGTTTCGAAAAGTCGACCAAGTTCAAGAGGCAGGATCTGCCCTTGACAAAGCCAAATTGGGTAGGATCCAGTGTCTGTAGGTCCCCAATGTCTTTATTTATGAGTTCCATTATGATCCTCTCCATAGCTTTGCAGACAAGGCTCGTCAAGCTTATGAGGCGGTAATTTCCAGGGTCCGTAGAAGCACCGCCTTTGTGGAGTGGGACCACAGTTGCCGTGACGCCATTCTTTGGGTACGTATCCTGTAGTAAGGCTAAGATTAAACAGCAGCCTTATGTGTGGGTTTAGTTCCTCATTGAGTTCGTGTAGCACACATCCGGGGACACCGTCCGGTCCCATTGATGCTGTGTTTTGCTTTAGAGAGAGCAGCTCTCACCTGGGCATCTGAGATGTTTGGGAGGCTAGACTCTGGTGGGATAGATATTTCTCCTTTTGGGGGGGGGGGGGAGAAATTTGCACTGAACCTGTCTGCCAGTATGTTGGCAATGTCTGTGGGTTCAGTGATTTTTTTATCGTTTTGGACTAATTCTGAGCATATCTGGGAGTTTCCACCCAGGTTTCTAACATAGCTAAAGAAGGTTTTATGATTGTCTTTTGTGTCATTAGCGATTTTTCTCTCAAAGTTGGCCTTGGATGATTTTATGAGTGATCGTAGTTTTTTGCTAGTATTGATCAGAGATGCCTTCCCATTTAAGGATTTTGCTCTGTCATGTAGTAGCTTTCTCCTCTTGTTGTAGAGTTTGTTTATGGCTGGAGTCCACCAGACTGGGCACCTGCCTTTGGTGGAAAGGGTCTTGATTTTATTAGGGATTGCTTGATCCATACATTCCTGGAGGTGCTCATAGAAGGCATTTGTAAGGGTTTCAGCAGCGTGGGTTGTGGTTTCCACTGGCTCAGGGGCCTTGAAGGATACCACTCCAGTCTTAAGAAGTGTGAAGTTTGCTTTTGAGAAGTTCTTCACTGTGGTCTTTTTTTTCTGGGGGTGGGTGCGGGATGTGGATCTCCAGTGAGATTAATTTATGGTCTGATCTCACCAATGAGGGATATACTTCCGGTGTGGAGCATTTTGTCCCCATGTTTGTGATGATCAGGTCTAGTATATTTTCTCCTCTTGTGGGAATGGTGACTAGTTGTTCCATAGCATTTGAGTTTATGAACTCAAGGAACCTTTGGGCTAGGGTGTTGGGGCTTGAGTAATGTTCCCAGTCTATGTTTGGGTAGTTGAAGTCACCCAATATGATGGTGTTTGGAGAGACATTTATACTCTCCAGTGTCTTCAGGAAGGCTGTGTGGGTTTCCTGAGTTTGAGAAGGTGGTCTGTAGCATGTTACAAACAGTAGGGCAGTTTTAACTATGGTTAATTGCACCTGGATGGTCTCCGATGCTTCGTGCGTTGCCACTAACCTGGAGGTGTGGTTATCCTTTATGAATATGGATACTCCCCCTCCTTTTGTGGTTCGGTCCGGATTTTGGGGCCGGAACGCATGATATGAGGTATAACCTGATAGTGCTGGGGTGCTCTCAGGAGCCTTGAACCAGGTTTCAGTCACAGCACAAACATCGATGTTCTCCATACTGAGGAGGGCTTCGAGGGCATGCATCTTGAGGTTTAGACTTCTGGCATTGAGCAGTATTACCCTTAGTTTTTCTCCATTTTTGTTTTCTAGGGCGGTAGGTTTATCATTTGAGCCTTGCCTAAAAAAGGCACTATGGGGGTGGCAAGAGCCTTTGCCAATATCCGGAAGCCCAGGGGTGACAGGTGCAAGCCGTCCCTTGTGAAGCAGCGTGGTTTGTCAAGCATGTCATCCCAGGCAGACAGACATTGGATCCCCTTAGAATGACACCAGTAATTAAGCCAATTATTAAAGCTGATCATTTTGTCTCTGTATTGTGGCATCATTCTTGGTGAGGGTAGGATACTGCTCAGGGTCAGGGTCATACCGGCCTGGGCTACATAATCTGAGAGCTCCTCTATGTCTCTTTTCATGTAGTCCAGGGAGGTACATCTCAGGTCGTTCACACCGGCATGGACAATGCGAGTCATACTTGTACTTGCTGTGGAGTGACCTGAGTGCTTGTGTTATGTGGTGGATTCTAGCGCCTGACAGGCAGCTAACTGTGATCTTTTCCTTGTTCAGTCTGGTGAGAGGGACGTCAGTGTGTCTGACTATGGAGTCACCTATAACAAGTGTGTCTGGCATTGTGTTTGGCCTTAAGGGCTGTGACTGTTTAGCACACTGACTTTGAGAACTATGTGTTGCATGTCTTATGTCTTGAGGTGGCAGTTGCTTGGGTGTCTGCTTTGGAGGCCTCTGTAGTTTTGGTAGATTTTTGATCAGTGCCTCCGAGTATGTCTTTGTGTGTTTATGTGTTTGTTTTGCAGTTGTGATAGTTCTATGTAAAACTGGGTTTGTGGTGTGCGTGGTTTCCTTCTCCTCCTGTCTGGTCTTGCCAGTCCTGAGTTGAGAGAGCTCAGCCTCCAGTTTGGCTATATAGTTGCATCTCTCACATGTATTTGTGTTTTGTGGGAGAAGGAGTGGGTTGTCTGTGTACATGAGGCAATTGTAACATTGCCTCAAGATGCCCAGATTCACCAGCTGAACAGGAGAGGATGCTAGCAACTGACCCTTCGACATGCTAGAAAAAGTGAAAAAGTTTGCTGTGTAACTGAGTCAGAAGGGACCTATAGGGAAATGGGTATTCAAGGGGATTCTAGGCTAATGTAGTACTTTGTTTAGTATACAAGTACTTTACCTATATAAAAATGCTTTAGGAGCAAGTGCTGAGCTATTGAGATAGAGAATAGACTGTTTAGATTGCAAGTAGAGAAGTTCTAAGGGAAAACTGAAGAGCAGACTTTACGGAGCCAGAAATAGTTTAACCTTGTTTAACCGGCGCTGCCCGATGGTGCTCTATGGGAAACTCAGTCCTAAATCACGCAAAAGCGCACTAAAGTGGGCTTTATAGCAGGGGGTTGAAAAGACCTAGGAATTGACCCAAAATGGCCAATAGACTACAAGTTTCTGGCTGGAACCACTGCTCTAGGGACAAATAGGCTGCTCAGTGCTCCCCACTCCCACTGGTGAACAAAGAAGCTTCCCTTTATCCAAATAAGGATATGGAATAGCACAGGAACCAAGCCAAAGCCCAGAGATCAGCAAGCTCTGAAGACTGGACTATTCTAGTTCAGTAAGGCGGGAAAACAAGATTTTTTTTTTTTTTTTTTTTGCAGAAAACAGGAAAAACAGACAGTAAATGCTATAAATGCTTTTAAACGGCTAGCGCACTTGAGTGTGTTAGCCTACAAGTAAAATTAAGCAACAGATAACTTTTTTAAAAGTGCAAAACAGTTAATCAACACAAAAACAGTTTAAATAGAATGCAGAGCTGTATAAACAGGCGAAAAAGCAGTCGCTAAGCAGTAAATAATCAAAAAGCCAGAAAAAAATACTTAAATCAGGAAAAAGTCACTCTTTTGCTCTCTGCTGCTTGTAGAACTCTGCAGTACACCACGAGGAGCTGTGCTGAGTTGAATACAAGCGAAAAAGCGTGCTAAAGCGGGCTTTATTACAGGGGGCTGAAAAGAGCTAGGAATTGACCCAAAATGGCCAATAGACTACAAGTTTCTGGCTGGAACCACTCCTCTAGGGACAAATAGGCGCTCAGTGCTCCCCACTCCCACTGGTGAACAAAGACGCTTCCTTTTATCCAAATAAGGATATGGAATAGCACAGGAACCAAGACAAAGCCCAGAGATCAGCAAACTCTGAAGACTGGACTATTCTAGTTCAGTAAGGCGGGAAAACAAGATTTTTTTTTTTTTTTTTTCTTTTTTGCAGAAAACAGAGGAAAACAGACAGTAAACGCTATAAATTCTTTTAAGTGGCTAGCACTTGAGTGTGTTAGCCTACAGGTAAAATTAAGCAACAACTAACTTTTTAAAAGTGCAAAACAGTTAATCAACACAAAAACAGTTTAAATAGAATGCAGAGCTGTATAAACAGGCTAAAATGCAGTCGCTAAGCAGTAAATAATCAAAAAGCCAGAAAAAATACTTAAATCAGTTATAGCAAATACAGTTATAACAAATGCTCTGAAATATACTGTATATTTCCAAAATGTTTGAGAAGGACAGTCAGAACACAAGAAGGTTCAGGCGAAAGAGAAAAAAAAGTTTTGTTTTACTTTTTGAAAGGGAAAAAGGAGGAACAGAAGGCCTTATCAAATGTTCTCTCTGTATTAAGCAGAATGAGCTAATGACACTAGACTAGGAGGTGTGTCACAGTAGGGGCGGGCAACTGCAAAGCCACCAAGTATAAGAGCAAGACACCAACAGGGAGGAAGGGTGGGACAAAATAGCCTACAAGACAGCAAGCACTAGAGACAAATGAAAGTTTTTAAACAGATAAGGATTTGTGAAGATACTGAATAGACAAAGTGCTTTATATATATTAAATTGTAAAAACAGTAATCTGTAAAAATAATCAAAAAAAAATCAAGATGATACTTATATTTTGTAGCTCAGCTGCAGTCACAACTTCTCTAGTCTGCACTGTGTGCAAAAGACAGAAACTTTTTTTTTTTTTTTTTGGAAACACAAAACTACTTTTTTATAACTTCACTAAAACAATGCCTTCATCCAATAACAATCTACTAAGTTGTAAACAGTATAGCAGCCTTTCATACAAGTCAGGACAGCTTATAATATTTATGTAAAATTAATGTGAACAATAAGGCAGTATTTACAGGGAGAAACAATTAAAATGCAGAGCAAGAATGCTTCTGACATACAATACTCAAAGACTGAAGCATTCTTACTTTGCACATGTTGTACATCTAAGATACAGCAATATTTTTAGTAATTCAATGCTGACGGATAGGAACAAAGCTATCATGTCTAATATGATATATTGTTCAGTGTCTGTTTTTACTAGACAACACAATTAATGTAACACATAGAAGTGTGGAAACTTTGATCAAAACAGAATATATATTGGCAGCTACTTCTAAACCTTGTGTAACATAATATTTTGGACATTGTGAAGGATTAGCTTCTCAGTTTCAACTGGTGATCTGTATTATATGTATAGGTAGTGTCAATGGCACAACCAGTTACACAGCTGCCTTTTGTGTTAAAAGGTCAGACGCGTATGGGTTCTGTTCTTACACCTGGTAGTTGGATTAATTTCCTAATACTGACACTTCAGTGCATCATGCGGGGGGGGGTGGTTGTACTCTTGAATGTGCCACCCTTTGAAGAAGACATAAAACTGGGGTCCCGTCTACTTGAGTTGGTGATATCTCAGATGGATGTAAAAGGTCCAATATCTCTTATGAAAACAAGAGCAATGGAAGTACCCCAGTGCACTGGTCAAATTCACCCTAGCCAGTATAAATAACTTCTTGTATCTCCCCTGAAGGCACTGGCCTAATGGGATTAAACTGAGTCAATACACAGGAAATAAACATAAATAAATATGTTCTTATTTTAGAGACAACACATCTTTATCCACTACTGCTGTAGTTTCTTTATCCTGCAAGCCAAGTGTCAGCATTGACAAACACTTGTTTTCATTGGTGTACAAGAAAACAAAAGCAGAACAGGTCAGTCTAGAGTTAAATATCAAATCTTCCCTCTCAGAAAGAGTTGGGCAAAATATTAGACATATATTTGCATAGGTGGCATTGTCTGCCTTTTTTTAATTTTTATGCAGAAATATCAGTGGCCCTGAGATTAAAATGATGCATTTTTCTGTTTGTTTTAGGTTGTTAAAACTAGAAGATTTTTTCCCAGAAACATACCGTATGGATATTAAAGAGGAAAGACAGTATTTCTTTGCAATTTACAAAGGTAAATATTGTTACTAAAAATGAATAAGCTAGAGTATACAGTTTGTCAAAGAAAGGATGCATCCTCACAGTTTTATACTTCTTCTATGTCTAATGAATTTATAATATCGTATATCAGACTTGAAATTCTCTAATGTGAGTTTCCGTTTTGCAGACAGCTGGTGCAAATTAGTCAGGTTTTCTCACCTGGATTGCTTCTGTCTTTGAGACTGCTTTCAGGACATATTTATGTGTTCACTTATTTACTTACTTTTTTTGGCCTAGCTGCTACTACTTGACCAATACCGATGTCTTCTATTCAGGGGATAATCAAGGTAGAAATTTGAAAAGGCTTAAATAACTTGCTCAGGACACTGGGGTTATTTCCCTACTCTTGCTGCAGTGGGTACTTTTTGCGATTTGTTGGAGTGTAAGGTATGTCAATAACTTGTATGCAGCTTGAGAGATCATGGCTGTGTTTTTTTTGGTGGGGGGACTCTGTTTTTGCTGTATTTTTTTCTACTCTCTTCTCAAAGTAAATAAATATTCTTCTTCTTTTGGCTGCTCTCATCAGGGGTCGCCACAGCAGATCAACTGTTTTCATTTCTTCCTGTCCTCTGCATCTTGCTCTGTTACACCAACCACCTGCATGTCCTCTCTCAACACATCCATAAACCTTATCTTAGGCCTTTCTCTTTTCCTGTTACCTGGCAGCTTCATCCTTAGCATCTTTTTCCCAATAATCTCTGCATCCCTCCTCAGCACATGTCCAAACCAACGTAATCTTGCCTCTCTGACTTTGTCTCCAAACCTTCCAACCTGGGCTGACCCTCTAATATATTTATTCTTAATCCTGTCCATCCTCGTCACACCCATTGCAAACTTTAACATCTTTAACTCTGCCACATCCAGCTCTAACACCTGCCTTTTTGTCAATGCCACTGTCTCCAACCCATATAACATAGCTGGTCTCACTACCCTCTTGTAGACCTTCCCTTTCACTCTTACAGTTACTTGTCTGTCACAAATCACTCCTGACACTCTTCTCCACCCACTCCATCCTGCTTGTACTCTCTTCTTCACCTCTCTTCCACACTCACCATTACTCTGAACTGTTGATCCCAAGTACTTAAACTCATCCACCTTTGCCACCTCTACTCCTTGCATCCTGGTCATTCCCCTATCCTCCCTCTCATTCACACACATATATTCTGTCTTAGTCCTGCTGACCTTCATTCCTCTTCTCTCTAAAGCATATCTCCACCTCTCCAGGGTCGTCTCCACCTGCACAGTAAAGAAATAAAGTATGTAAATTATGGGCAGTCATGTGATAGTTGCACGGGTGGATGTCAGATAGCACCATCATTCTCTACCACTGGTACTGCAGGAAAAGAAGGAAGTATTAAGCCTTTGTCAAGCAGCACTTTGTTAAACTGGGATTGTGTCATGGGGTTCTACTAAAGGTGTTTGCATGCTAACAGCTGGCAACACACCTGCTCTTGAACACTTGTATGAGAAAGCAAGTGCTCAAACTACCACTAACCCAATCTCCCATTTCTACATAGACATCTCCACACCTAACCATATAGACCCTAAACTCTAAACCTAAAACTGCCACCCATTTCCCAACTCAACTCCTTGCTTCATTACCCTAAACCTTCACTCCCCCTCTCTAGCACTAAATTCCCCAGTTTCTCCCTAAACCTAAAACTGCTATGCTGCTCCCTAGTCCTAAAACATCCTTTATGACTCCCTAATCATAAACTATCCCTCCTGAGAAATCAACAGATGTGTTAGTTCATAGGTTGGTAGGTAATAGGTTCATAGGTTCATAGGTTCATACTAGGCTATCTGCCAAAGGGCATTTATAAGCCTAGCCCATAGTTATTTGGCTTTCGCCACCCCTTTAGTTTGAATAAAACTATGCCTATTATTTTGCTGTGCCTCTGTCAAGCAGTGACACTGAAGTAATCCCTGGGGTATATCTGCGATCCCCCATCCATTGGTCAAGATTCCTCTTGAACAAGGCCAGTGAGGTGCTCTGCCTCACATGTACCGGGATTTTGTTCCACAGCATAGGGAGTCTCTGGGTGATGAATCTGTCCCTCCAGCATGTTCTATTAATAACCGTGTCAAGGTTTAAGTCTCCGCCTTGTGGTTCTGAGGGATCTAGATTTTTGAGGTGAAGCATATTCATCAAATCAGGGTTTGACATGGCCTTATATGTCAGGCACAGGTCACCTCTGAGCAAGCGGTATGAGACTGAATAGAGCTGGAGTTCTTTCAGTCGGGCAGCATAAGACATATTTTTGAGACCCTTTATCCTTTTGGTGAGGAACTTTGGGGCCTTTCCAGCTGCTGCAGGTGTCGGGTCAGATACATTCCGAATGGGGCATTGTACTCAATCATAGGTCTAATGAGTGATGAGTACAGGGGGGCGATGACCTCCCTTGATCTAGATGTGAATCCCTTCATGATCAGGTGGGCAATGTAGAAGGTTTTCCTAACTACTTTAGCAACATGAGTGTCAAACGAAAGGCTACTGCCAACCTGGGTCCCCAGATCCCTGATGACTTCTTCTGTGCTCAGTGGATTGCCACCTATATGGTAGCTAGGGGTAATCTTGTTTTTTCCGAAGGGTATGACTATGCATTTCTTGGCATTTAACTTTAGGCCATGGCTCTGGCACCAGTTATCCGTTTCTGTGAGGCCCTTCTGAAGGATATCTGTGTCAGATGTGTTTTCGACTATGGCGCCCAGTTTGCAGTCATCTGCAAACTTTGTCAGCCATAACCCTCCTGTGTTTGCTTGTACTTCAGAAAAGTAGATGCCGAACAAGAGTGGACCCAGGACTGAGCCCTGTGGGACACCACTTGTGAAAGGCTTTGAGTCAGACATGGCTCCAGCAACTCTGACCCTGTGGGTTCTGTCACTTAGCCAGTTTGCAACCCATCTTGTGATGTATGGGTTTACATTCAAGCTTATGAGTTTTTTGATGATACCTGAGTGGGGTATTGTGTCGAAGGCCTTTGCCAGGTCAAGGTAGGCTGTATGGACTGCCTTTCCCTCATCAATGGCCTTGGTGACTGTCTCGAAAAAGTCAACCAAGTTTAAAAGGCATGATCTGCTTTTGACAAAGCCAAACTGGGTTGGATCCAAAGTCTGCAAGTTCCCTATGTCTTTATTTATGAGTTCCATTATGATCCTCTCCATGGCTTTGCTGATAAGGCTTGTCAAGCTAATGGGACGGTAATTTCCAGGGTCGGTGGAGGCACCGTCCTTGTGAAGTGGGACCACAGTCGCCGTGCGCCACTCCTTGGGTACGTATCCTGAGGTGAGGCTAAGATTAACCAGCTGTCCTAACTGCGGGTTTAATTCCTCATTGAGTTCATGGAGCACATCCGGTCCCATGGATGCTGTGTTTTTTGCTTTGGAGAGAGCAGTTCTCACCTGGGCGTTGGAGATGTTTGGGGGGCTACAATCCTCTGGTATAGATATCTCCTTTTGGGGGGGAGGGGGGGGAGAAGTTTGCACTGAACCTGTCAGCCAGTATGTTGGCAATGTGTGTAGGTTCAGTAATCTTCACATCATTTTGAACTAATTCTGAGCATATCTGGGAGTTTCCTCCTAGGTTTCTAACATAGCTAAAGAAGGCCTTATGATTGTCTTTTGAATCCTTGGCGATTTTTCTCTCAAAATTTGCCTTGGATGATTTTATGAGAGCTCTTAGTTTTTTACTTATAATGATCAAAGGTGTCTTACCTTTCAAGGATTTTGCTCTATCTTGTAGTAGCTTCCTCCTTTTGTTGTAGAGCGTGTTTATGGCTGGGGTCCACTAGACTGGACGCTTGCCTTTGGTACAAAGAGTCTTAGTTTTGTTTGGGATTGCCTGATCCATGCAGTCCTGTAGGTGCTGGTAGAAGGCATTTGTAAGTGATTCAGCGGTTTGAGTAATGTTTACCACTGGCTCAGGGGCCTTAAAGGAGACCACACTAGTTTTAGAAGTGTGAAGTCAGCTTTTGAGAAGTTTTTCACTGTGGTCTTTTTGTTTCAGGTGGGGGGATGAGGACCTCCAGCGAGATTAGTTTATGATCTGATCTCACCAGTGAGGGGTATACTTCGGTGTTGAACATTGTGATCCCATGTTCGTGATGATGAGATCAAGTATGTTTTCTCCTCTTGTGGGGATGGTGACTAGTTGTTCCATGGCATTTGAGTTTATGAACTCCAGGAACCTTTGGGCTAGAGTGTTTGGGCTTGAGTAGTGTTCCCAGTCTATATTAGGGTAGTTGAAGTCACCTAGTATGATGGTGTTTGGAGATACATTTATCCCCTCCATTGTTTTCAGGAAGGCCATGTGAGGTTCCTGAGTTTGAGAGGGTGACCTGTAACATGCTACAAATTGCAGAGCAGTCTTGCCTATGGTTAATTGCACCTGGATGGTCTCCGATGCATCATGCGTTGCCACTAACCTTGAGGTGTGGGTGTCCTTTATGAATATGGACACCCCTCCTTTCTTGGTGTTGTCCGGATTTTGGGGCCGGAACGCATGATATGAGGTGAAACCTGCTAGTGCTGGGGTGCTCTCAGGAGCCTTGAACCAGGTTTCTGTCACAGCACAGACATCGATGTTCTCCATACTGAGAAGGGCCTCGAGTGCGTGCATCTTGAGATTGAGACTTCTGGCATTGAGCAGCATTACCCTTAGTTTTTTACTTTTTGTGTTCTAGGGTGGTAGGTTTAGAGTTTGAGCCTTGCCTAAAAAGGCACTATGGGGTGGCAAGAGCCTTTGCCAATATCCGGAAGCCTAGGGGTGACAGGTGCAAGCCGTCCCTTGCGAAGCAGCGTGGCTTGTCCAGCATGTCATCCCAGGCAGACAGACATTGGATCCCCTTTGAATGACACCAGAATTTAAGCCAATTATTAAAGCTGATCATCTTATCACTGTATTGTGGCATCATTCTAGGTGAAGGTAGGATACTGGTCACGGTCAGGGTCATACCTGCCTGGGCTACATAATCAGAGAGCTCCTCAATGTCTCTTTTCATGTAGATACTAGGTTAGCTCCCCTTGCTGACCATTTCAATTCTAGACAATATCTCTTTTTGTGCTCAAATTAACCTATCCCATTTGGTTAGAAAGGCCTTACCCATCCCATAGTCTATAATTACATTTTATCCCCATTAAGAATAACTGAGATCTTGCCATAGATAATTTAAGGGAACACATGCATGGGCCAAAGCATTTAGGAACTGATCTGTACCTTGGTAGTACAGGGGGCAGTCCTGGGGTAAATTTTCTGTTTCTCATCCAGAGCTCTAAGTTGCACTTGAATATGGACAGGGATAACATTTGTTTTATATGGATGAGGTGTCTGTTCCAGAGCAGTGGTAAGCCCTGTGAGATATGCTTGTCCCTACAAACCGATCTGTTGATGTTGCAGAAAAGGTTTAGATCCCTAGACCGAATATTTCTGATGCCGTTTGATTTGCCAATGTTGCCTGTTATTGTTGTTTATTCTTGAAGTTTCCAATCCTTTTAAGCAGATTCCAAATGCATAAGGACAGCACAGAGGAAAGCTTCAGCTATTTTACAATGTTACCTCAATACCAAATTCCAAAACTATACTCCCAGTTGTAGTAGTCTGCTGACACAGAGTATTTCCTACTGCACTAAATGTTATGCCGTTGCCATAGTTGTTGGGAGTACTTGCTAAATCAGCAACAGGTACTGAGATAAACTAACATTCTGTGTTAATTAAGCTCATTAAATATTCCTGGTTTAATGAGGTTGGTTTAAATATGCTTGCCGCATAACCACCAAAAACCTTAAATGATGGCCTTTACAACAGCTCAACCTGTATGTAACAAATGGGAATGTACATATTTTGCCATTTGCTTGCAGTACCTATGCTGAAATATAGGTGGCACTAAGGAGCTACATAGCTCAAATCACCACGACACCACGAATACGTCAGTTTAATTTCTCCAATTCTTTTGGGTTTCTAATACCATGATGGGAATAGACCCCATTCCTAAGTCAAACTATGATAAAAGATTATGAAATTAGTATTGTTTCAATGTTTGATGTTAGCCAGAAGTGTTTTTTACACACCCACAATGTGCCCAGGATTGACTTCTGCAATTCATACAGAGCTGCATTTATCATTATCATATCTAAGTGTGATTGTAAATTCATTTTTTTAAGACCCATTACTCCTACTACTATTGGAATTGTCTTGGTCGAACACCTACCGACTGGCACGAAGACTACAAAATTTAAAACCCAGCAAAGTGTTCCCCACTTCACCCAACCCTCTTACTTAATATGCCGACTTTGGGATCACACTACAGTCAAGAAATGGGCAAATTTCTGATGATGGCCAACTACTTCCTTTCCCAGGGAAAACAATTCGCTGAAGAGATCCTTCGGCGAAGTTAGTTTTCAATTAAGTAGTTTTGACAAATAGCGATTCGTTAAATAGGGCCTTCGATAAAGTGCAGACCCACTGCGGACACCTGATGATCAAAATTTAGTCTGCTATCAACTTGCATTCCAAAATCTCTCACCACTGGGTTTGAACTTTTTTTGACAGCAGTTTCTTTCTGTTATTGAATAAACTATGCTGGATATTCACCAGGGTGCCTTATTTTTTTCCATGAGGATCTTGATTTCATCTGTTCTGGTCCGGCTGAGTCTATAAATTTATATAGGTGTTTATACAGGACATTTGTATACACCTCAGTATAGGGGTTATCGCATTCAGTGCTGGCAGGGGGTCTAAAACTATTGATGCCATCACTCAGCAGGCTATAGTTTGCTTTGGAGAATTTTTTTTAACCTTTTTGCTCCTGGGGTGTTCCAGTGATCCTCCGTGTTAGTGAGCACTATCTCAAGGATACTAGAACTCCTTGTGGGGGTGCTGACTACCTGCTCCACAGAATTTGTGTTAACAAAGTCCAGCAACATTTGGGCAAGTGGTTTTGTGTTCATATATGTTACCCAATCAATGGAAGCATAGTTAAAATCACTCATGACCAGGGTATTTGGCTGTACTGAGAGTGACACAAGTAGGGCCATGTAGACTGTGTGGATTTCTTAGTTCATGGTGGGGGCCTTAAGGCTAACAATGACATGGAGGGAGGGAGTCTTCCCTACAGTTAGCTGGACTTGGAGTATCTCTAGGGAATCATACAATTTAAGCATCTAGAGGTGTATGTGTCTTTAATGAAGATGAATACTCCTCCTTCCTTGTTTTTTCACGTTTGTTGTGTGGTCTGAACATGTGGAAGGCATTGTAATGCTGCATGGCTGGGGTGCTCTCTGAGGCCTTGAACCATGTCTCTGTGACTGCACAGACATCATAATCTTCCAGGGTTAGAAGTGTTTCAAGTGACTGAAGTTTCTGGTTTAGACTCCAAGCATTAAGTAGCATAATCCTGAGTTTGTTTCAGGAGGACATTTTTACATTGGGAATTTTGTTCTTATGACATTGCCTAAAAAAGGCACTATGGGGAAGGCAAGTACCTTTGCCAGCAACCTAAAGCCTAAAAGTGACAGGTGAAGGCCATCTCTGGCAAAGCAGTGTGGTCTGTCAGCCATATCATCCCAGGCTGTCAGATACTGGATCCTACTGGGCTGACACCAGAAGCTAAGCCAGTTGTTGAATTCAATAATTTTTTTGTTTTATTGTGGCATCATCCTGGGTGAGAGAAGAGTGCTGCTTAGGGCTAGGGACATACCTGCCTGGGACACATAATCTGAAAGGTCCATCATGTCTCTCTTCATATAATCCATTGAGGTATGTCTCAAGTTATTTACTCCAACATGGACTATGACAGAGTCATAACAGTACTTTTTGTCGACAGACTTGAGTGCATGTATGATTTGGCAGATCCTGGCACCAGACAGGCAGCTGACCGTAACCTTCTCCTTGTCCAGCCTAGTGAGAAGGACATCTGTGTGTCTCACTATGGAGTCACCTATGACCAAGACATTTGCTTTAGATATGTTTTGCCTTAGAGGCTTATTGGGTGAGGTACTGATGCATGTGTAGTGGGTACAGTTGGGACCGTATTGTGTGCAGAAGGTTTTCACTTGGGAGGTCTTTGCTCTTTTGGTATATTTCTGTTAAGTATCTCCGCATATGTGGGTTTATGTGTAGTGTGCTTGGTATGTGTGGGAGATGGAGTATGGGTGCTGATTACCTGCTTGATATTTCTTATGTTGTTATGTGAGAGAGAACATTGATTCCAGATTCATAGTATAGATACATCTCTCAGATATTGTATTTGCAAGTTTTGGGAGTAGTAGTTTGTCTGTACACGAGGCAATTGCTACATTGCCTCAGGATGCCCGTGTCAATCAGGGTGGATGGAGAAACAGTGGGAAACTGACCTTCCATTATGTCAGGTGTATTCTGTAATAAGTGGTGGAAGGTGGGTTAGATGGACTAGGTTCTGTTGTAGAACTAGTAAAATCAGCTAATCTATGGGAGGTTTAGAGGTAGAAACCTGCACTGGCACCTCTGTCCAAGAAGCAGGAAAGCTTAAGAGGGTTCTTTAGCAATTATTTAAGGAAAATTTTACTTTTTAAGTGTCTGTGTCTATACACAGCAGTGCTTACCCCCATTGTGCAGTGAGCAGTTACATGCAAATGCTGTGTTTAAATATCACCTAAGTAAAACAGTTTTCAAACAATCCAACCAATAGGAAAGCCCAAGACTGATTAGTGATCCCACAGTCCCCAACTCAGATGGGTCCTTGATAACACTCTTCTGGCACAAGGGTGCAGGAGGGCCCTCTTAATATAAGATGTCTGGCTTTAATGCTATTAAACCTCTTTGTCTTCCAGATGTCTATATTTCTTCTTCAAGTGTCTTCTGCTCCTCATGTTTCTCCTTAATTGGAAGATTCACTATTCCGTCATGCTGTGTTATAACCTGTGTTAGACTTACGTACCTTCTGCTTCTATATTCTTAACTTCTTCATTACTTATCTTCTGTTCCACGTTCTCCCTTTGTGATCTTATTTTTTTGCATTGTGAAATGTTCTATATCTGGGTGCCTTTGCTTGCATTCCTCTTCAAATATCTTTGGGCTGCTTTTTTGTATTTTCCATATTTCTTTTTTTATACGTTTCAAAAATCCCTGAATTTTAGTCTTTATATTTTCACACTTCCTCAGTTGCCCTTCTTCCAAATGGTGCAGGGTTTCTTGATCTATATAATGTTTTTTTTCATGAATCTGTTGTATTAATGAACACAAATTTGCATTTCAGGCTTTTGACAATTTTGTTGTGCAATTATTTTTCTTTCCTCTAATTTTTCTCTTAATCTTTTTGTAAATGTTTTGTCTGAAAATTCTGGGCTTCTTGCATAATAGTAACAATACATAATGTCTTTCTTATCCTAAATAGTCCACTCTGTCATCTTCTTGGCTCTTCTTTAGCCTGTCATTTTTGTGATTTTTGTGGACTACTACTTCCTTCTACAACAGGGGGGGGGGGCATCCTGCCCCTGAGCCTGGCCTAACCCTGTTATAGGAACGTGTGTGACTTGAGGATTCTGCGCTGTTATTTTTTCCAGTCCTGGCACCAGAGCCCCTACCAGGGTTGGACACTGTTTTATCCTAGGACTTGTGCACCCAGCTGTCTTTTCTATTTTAAACCTACTTCTGTCTATGATATATACTGCATAAAATACAATCTATATATCAGTGTCATCTTCGTGAGACTTTGTTAAAAACAGGGTCTACCTTGTGAAGGTGCTCACCAAGACTTGAGGATGAGTTCACTTCTAGCAGTACTACTCTCCTTTGCTTGCTGATTTTATCATCTCTCCATTCAGATGCCATGTCAGGCATGGGACAGCATGATAAGTAACATTTTATGTTTGCAGTGTTACACCTCAAACAGATAGAGCAGGCAAGCTGTTGTGCTGCTCTATCAAACACATTTCAGCGTTTTATGCAGTTTAGACCCTCCCTGCATATGAAAGGGATTACTTCTACTCTGTCCTACCACCTATATATGCAAGTCCTCAGATGGCATCCACCAAGCTTTCTCTGTCTGTGAACTGCTCTATCTGTATGTTGGACTTGGTACTGCAGGCATTGAAGCTATCATGATGCAATGCATACAGTACCAGATCAGGTCTATAGGTGGAGCACTTGCTATGCCACATAGCTCCATTGTCTTTAATGAACCACCTCGTTTTGTGTTGTTAGATTAGCACTCAGTGTTACTGTACAAATTCAGTCTTGCAGCATAGCAAGACATATTTTTAGAATTGTGCGCCTGATAAGGTTTTAGCATAGTGTGCTACACCAAACGTAGATTTATTTGGACTGCCACAGAGCATCTCTTTTGAAACAGATGTTCATTTCTTGTTCCTTTAGTTTTTCTCATTTTCATTTTGTCAGATTGGTGATTGTAATTAACCAGAAAACTATATGTCTTCCTATGTATAGGGTCACTGTAGCAGTAATTCATAGCATTTTGATTTACTCACCACTGAAACTGAATTAGACTGTTTAGTTGATTGTCATAATGATTAAGATTTTTCTCTCACAGACAGAAGATACAGGGTTTGATTCTCACCTTTGGTCAGTGTTTGTTGTTTTACTAGGTTCATAGGTAGGTACTAGGGTATCTGCCCAAAGGCATTTATAAGCCTAGCCAGAAAGTGTTGACTTTCACCACTCCCTTATCTTAGTTTCCTGTGTCTCTGTCCAGTAGAGTCATTAAAGTGATCCCCAGTGTATACTTTCTGTTTCCCATTCACTCGTCAAGGTTTCTCTTGAAGAGGGTTAGCGAGGAGCTCTGCCTAATGTAGACTGGAATCCTGTTCCAGAGCATGGGAAGTCTCTGGGACAGGAATCTATCCCTCCAGCACGTCCTATTTATTGTTGTGGTGAGGTTTATATTCCTAGAGTGTGTGGCTCGAGGGGATATGGTTTACTTTAGGTGGAGCATGTCCATCAATTCTGGGTTGGACATGGCCTTGTATATCAGGCAGAGATCACCTCTGAGATGGCGGTATGCAACCAAGTACAGCTGAAGTTTCTTCCGTCAAGCTGCATAGGGCATCTGTTTGAGGCCAGTGATCCTTTTGGTGAGGTACTTCTGTGGTCTTTCCAGCTGTTGCATGTGTCTTGTAAGGTACATCCCAAATGGGGTGTTGTACTTTATGATGGGTCTGATGGGTGATGTGTAGAGGGGCACAATGACCTCCTTTGATCTGGAAGCCAACCTTTTTGTGATTAGGTGGGCCACATAGATGGATTTTCTAACCACTTTGGCAATGTGATTATCGGAGAAGAGGTTACTATCTACTTGGGTCCCCAGATCCCTTATTACATCTTCCGTATTTACGGGGCTACCACCTATGTGGAAGTTTGTGGGTACTATGTTTTTTCCAGAGGGGATAACTATGCACTTTTTGGCATTAACCTTGAGGCCATGGTTTTGACACTGGGTATCTGTCTCAGTGAGAACCTTTTGGAGGATGTCTTTGTCAGCCGGAGAGTCAATTATAGCCCCTAGTTTGCAGCTGTCTGCAAACTTGGTCAGCCATAGTCCTCCTGTGCATGCCTGTACCTCCGAGAAGTATATGCAGAACAGGAGGGCTCCCAGGACTGAACCCTGGGGAACGCCACTTGTAACTGGTTTAGAGTCAGACCTAGCTCCTGCAACTCTTACCATGAGGGCTCTGTCCATGAGCCAGTTGGCAACCCATCTCGTGACATAGGGGTTTATGTTCAGGCTGGTAAGCTTGTCTATAATACCTGAATAGGGAATGGTGTTGAAGGCCTTTGCAAGGTATAGGTAGGCTGTGCGGACCACCTTTCCCTCATCTATAGCCTTGGTAACTGTCTCAAAAAAGTCCACCAGGTTTAGGAGGCATGATCTGCCCTTAACAAAGCCGAACTGGGTAAAGTCCAGTGTTTGGCGGTTCCCAATGTCTCTGTTAATGAGATCCATGATGATGCGCTCCATAGCCTTGCAAACCAAGCTAGTCAGGCTTATAGGGCGATAGTTCCTGGTGTCTATTGTGGCTCCACCTTTGTGGAGCGGAATAACCATTGCTGTGTGCTACTCTATGGGCATGCAGCCTGTGGAGAGGCTGAGTTTGAACAGTGTGTTTAGGTGAGGGTTTAGTTCATCTTTGAGCTTGTGTAGTACGAAGCCTGGGATACCGTCCGGTCCCATTGATGCTGTTTTTTTGGCTTTGGAGAGGGCTGTTTTAACCTGAGTGTCTGTGATTTCAGGGGCACTATATTCTTCTGCTATGGTTATGGGCCCTTTTGGGGGTGAGAGGGGGGTGAAGTTTGCAATGAACCTGTCTGCCAGGATGTTGGCGATATAGGTCGGTTCAGTGTATTCTGTGCCATTCTGCACTAACTCTGAGCAGATCTGAGAATTGCCACTTAGATTCTTGACATAGCTAAAGAATGCCTTGTGGTTATTTTTGGAGTCCTTTGCAATTTTTTTCTTCCGAAACTAGCCTTGGATGATTTTATGAGGGATCATAGTTTCTTGTTGATACTGATCAGGGATGTCTTCCCTTCTTGGGATTTTACTCTTTTCTGTACTAGTTTTCTCCTTCTATTGTATAGCTTGTTTATGGCAGGGGTCCACCAGACTGGATTCCTTTTCATGGAGGAGTGAGTCTTGGTTTTGCTTAGGATAGCATGATCCATGCATTCTTGTAGGTGCCCGTAGAGTGCATTTGTAAAGGATTGTGCAGCTTGGACAGCATTATCCGTTAGCATGGGGGCTTTGAAACTTTCCACCTTGGTCTTAAGTAACGTGAAATTTGCTTTTGAAAAGTTTTTCACTGTGGTTTCTTTGACCGGGGGTGGGGGCAGAATGTGGATATCCAGAGTGATTAGTTTTTGGTCAGATCTAACTAGTGAGGGGTTAACCTCTGGTGTGTAATAGTCTGCAGCCAGTTTACCTTATCTTTACCTATGAACCTCTGAATGCCAATTCTTTCAGGAGTGGGTTTCTCATGATGGTTAGGGTCTGTATCTCACAGATCCAAGGTACAGGGTTCAGTTTTGACTCTGGTTATTGGTTAAGCTTGTAACAGTCTGTAGACTGATAGCCTAGTATGAACTTATAAACCATACGTTCTGTCCCTCTTCAAAGGTTATCCTTGTTAAGTTCTTACATGTACTTCAAAACTATTAGCCTCCCTGCAACATTTTGTTTTTCTGAGTTCATTTTTGTTCATTTTGTTTATTTATTTACCAGGATATTCTGACTGGACACAGGTCCTTTTTCAGCAGAGGCCTGGGGAGAAAAGCTCCTCAAGTACAATAAGAAAACAATACAATAGATAATGTTACAATGTTACAGTAGTCGATGATTTTATAGTAAACAACTTGGTATGCAGAGTACCTGGCACAGTAGTAAGAACAACAACATCAAAGGTAATGAGTGGAAGACAGTGTTAAAGGTGTGCAGTCAATTAAAATCATATCTATGGATATAAAGAAATAACTCTGTATTAAGTTGCTGGGAGAGTAGTTAGTCAGGTTTGGAGCAAGGGCAGAGCCAATGCATTTTTAGGTGAGAATTGAGAGTAGTTTTGAATAGACTGCTAGATGTTAATTTGGTTATCGAGGGGGGGGGGTTTGTTCCATAGTTTAGAAATATCACAGAAGAATAAGGCTTCTCCTGCTGAGTTTTTGGGCTTGCTGGTAATAAGTAAATGTTTACTGTTAGATCTTAGGGGCCTAGAAGTAGAGTAGGGTTTGAAGTGATGGCATCTTGTAGGGATGGTTTATTAATTTGTGGGCAAATGATAGTTGATTCAGGTGAAGAAGTTGAGGGAGTTCGAGCCAATCAAGTTCCTTAATTAAGTTGCAATGGTGGCTACGGTAGGTTGCACCTATTGCAAACTTTGCAATTTTATTGTAGCAGGATTCTAGTCTGTTTAGGTCACTCTGTCTAAGGTTGGTAAGTATGGGAGAGGCATAGAGTAAGGTGGAGATTAGTTGGGAGTTGGCAATAGCAGCCCTGGCTGTCCTCATTAGGTATTGTTTGTTTCTATAAAGTGCCCCAAGTTTTTTATGAACTTTTTTTTGGTAAGAGATATGTGGAGGTCAAACTTGAGATTGTTGTCAATTTCCACGACTAAAATTTAGCGTGGTCAAATGGGGAGATGATGTTGTTGTCCTTGACATGAATGTTGAAGAGGGTGGAAGTTTGTATAGATTTGGAGAGTTGAAAGACAGGAGTTTGGTTTTGTTTGGATTGAGTAGACATCAGGCATTGGAAAGCCAGCTTTCAGCAGATGTAAATGACTTGATCTTGCTGTTTTTCATTGATTTACTGACATCTACCATATTATTGTTATGCATTGTTTAATTAGAAGGCATGTCTTCTCTGTCAAATAACTAAGGGCATGTCTTCTCTATCAAAATAACTAAGTAAATATCCTTGTTGTATACAAGCAGTATGTGAAGCCTTTCACAGTATCTAGTTTATTTTTTATTTTGCAGTTTGATACCCAGGTAGGTGATTTGGTAAATTCACACTTTTTGGCCACAACCTATTTATTTATTATTTTTGTATGGGCCAAATAACAACACCGTTTATTATGACTGTTGTTCAAAGTTTAACAAAGTAACTAGATTAACAGAAAAACAGAATCAAAAAAATAACATAAGAACTGTATATACTTTTCAGTTGTACTCTGGAAGTGGCTATACCATTAGCAGCCAACCCTTCAATGTGGGGAACCTACACTTTATTATTGTCCTGAGCAGTAAGTCTCTGAATATAACAGGAATGTTTCAGGTTTGCTGCAGTTGATGTTTTGTTGCATTGGGGATACCTAACTTGCTCATTAACTGCACTGCGGAGTAAAAGAAGATGAAGAACATGAGTTTTGCTTTTGATTTCCAGATTCTCACTCCTCTCTGTGTTTGTTCAAACTCAGAATATGTAAAATTAAAGATAAAGGTGTGGGGCTTGCCTTCATATCAAAGGATACAGAAGAGCTTACCACTTCACAAAGAAAGAATAGTTTTAATATGTTTTGTAATTCAATTAGTATCTCTGGTTTGGAAGTGTGACTTCCTAAGGGCTTAGATTTTTTCTTTTTACTTTAATTAATTGCAATTCATCTAAACAACATGAAACAAATGATAATTAATCATTTTAAGTGCTTACTTAGGTGCAGGTTTGTTTGTTGACATCCACATAGAATTAGAATAATAGTGGACAGCTTGTCAAAGTCTGCAAAGGATCTGGACTATCCACTTGTAAACATGATTGAATGTATGCATTGACCCATATCTTTGAAAGATGTGACATGGCCCCATCTAAGTATTTTTAGCATTACAGTACTCTTAGTCAATTTTCTCTGTCAGAGATATTCAGGCTGTTATTTTAAGAAGTAAGGTTGCTCTTTCAAATTTGCCTACTAATTGTAAACAGTGGTATTTACAAATGTTAGAGGAATCATTTGCTATAAATGCTTATGCTCATTTCTCACCTCTCCAATTACATGCTTTGAAAAAGAAAAGACAGAAGTACTCTCGTTGTCCACATTGTAGGGATTTCTTGTGGAGATGTTCTTTGGACAGGCTGCTTTTATGAGCATCTATGGTATTTTGGTCACTGGAACAAAATTTTGCTTTTGCTCTGACTATACAGGACTGGAAACAATGGAACATATTTTTATTTCATGTACTCGACTTTAAGGCTTTTGGGGTAACATTCAATGAACATTCCACGTACCCTCATTATTTCCTTTTATTTTTATTATTTATTTATTTATTTATCATTTGTTGACCGGGAAAGTCCAACTAGGTTCCACAGAGCCTGTTTTCAGCGGAGGCCCGGGGAGAAATGCTCCAGATGCATGTCTTTGGAATGTGGGAGGAAACTGGAGTACCCGGAGGAAACCCACGCGAACACAGGGAGAACATGCAAACTCCACACAGAAGGCACCCCAGCTGAGAATCGAACCAGTGAACCTCTTGCTGTAGGGCGACAATGTTAACCGCTGCACCACTGCGCCGCCCCTTTAAGTATGTTTATATGGTGACTATGACCATCCCTGGGATGAGCCATTACAATGCACAGACTTTTTTTTGATTTCTACTCTTCAACTTCTTTGGGTGGCCCAGTGTCAGAAAGCTTGATTTGGCAAGGGTCCATCAGTGCTATAGCTAGTTTGACGATTAAAATCATGGTTATCATGCAGTAATTGGGGCAACTAACTATGCCTGTTTATTTCTGATATTTCTTTTATGACTTTGTTCCTGTTCATTTTAATCTTTTGAGTTAGTTATTCAGTAATTAATATAAGGCTTCGCTGCTTTATTTTTGCATGTAACCTATATTCTTCTAAAAGATGTGGATTAATCATTTTCATTACAAATAATCCACAGGAGAATATTTTCATTTCATAAAAGAAACATAAAAATCGTGACATTTTGTTTCTGGTCTTGGAAATTATTCTTTAGCGCTGGGACACAGGATCTGAACTGTTTGGACATAGTAAGGCCTTGTTACATTTAATTCTGTTGGCTGCCAATAAAAGCAAGTAGAAAATGGAATCAAAATCTACACCAACTGTATCTGAAGTACCGAATGTTGTAAAAGAGATGGAAACATGGAAGAGGGATCTACAGAAAAGGGAAGGAGCAAATTACATGAAAATAAATGGAAATTGTGGGAACAATACATGCAGAATAATGTTCAGGAGGAGAAGTGAGGTTTAAGGGAAGGCAGCATTGCAGTAATATATGTAATGTCGGTCTAATAGTTGCAAAGAAAGACAAGATATGTGATGAATAAGCTATGTAAAAAATGTTAATATGGTATGTCTTCTTTTCTGTTAATATATGTTTTCTTATGTCTTAAGTGATAATCTAGTGAAAGTGTTTAGAATAATCTGTTTTATTCTTTTTCTGACATTTCCCAGTTAGGGGTCACCACAGTGGATCACCTGTCCACTCACAACTGGCAGTGGAGTTTTATGGTGTCAAGTTGCCAGCCTGGTACCCAACCTTCCACGGAAGGCACACACATGCACTCATGCCTAGGGCCAATTTAGAGTATCCAGTCCACCTACAGCATGTCTTTGGGAGGAAACCGGAGCACCCAGAGGAAATGCACATGACTACAGGGAGGACATGCAGACTCTGCACAGAAGGCACCACAGCCGAGGATCGAACCGGAGAACCTCTTGCTGTAAGGTGTCAATGATAACCACTGCACCACCGTGGCTGCCCATTTAGAATAATCTGTTTCTGGATTGATAACTGTCCCATGCATGTAGTGTGTGCAGTCACAGCACATGGCAACTTCACATCTATCATTTTTTTAAAAAAAAATAGCGATGTTCATATTTCATCCACTTTATTTGACTTATCGGTTACAATAATATTTATTTAATAATTTATCCCCAAAAGCCATTAACATCATACAACTAACCTGCTTAACCATTTAAAGAGATTGTTTTATATCTATGTCTATATCTATATTGAAGGTATAATTTAGCTGTGCTAGGTTTATAATATATTTGTTTTAGCTCATAGATGGTCTGTAGATAAATACTTTGTATAATACTCTGTTTGAAATTATTTATGTTTAACTATGTTAACTTGCAAATTCTGAAAGAAAACAAAGATGGTGGTCCACCAACATTCAAATAAATACTTTAATTAACCGTTCTCTTCCTGGTGAAATGGACTTCATCAGAATAAAATCTCCACAATAGTAACAACATAAATAATAATTAATTTACATAATTAAGACATATAAAAAAAAAACTGAAAAACCTGGAAGAAAAAAACAGACTGAAAATACAGGAAAAGAGTGAATCTCGAAAATCACTCTTCTTTTAAAACTTCTTTTTACTTGGGGTCAAGACTCCCTGCACCTCTCCATGTGGGGAGCAAGACCCCAACACCTCCAAATTTATATATACCAACTCCTAGATTGCCATACCTTGGAGTAAAGGGAATATTATGAGAAAAGGCATCTCAGTATATGTCGGTCCAGTCTTTCAACCATTCTTTCTCTACATTTTGGGACACATTCTAGCAGGTCCTGATGTTTAAAATGGTTACCACAGAAGTCTATTGAAAACAGGACAGTAATCATCTAAGGACAGTAGCAGACTTAGCCTCTTCCCCAAGACAAGTTGAGAAATATGTACTACTTTTGGGGGTGGCAGTTCCACTGCCAGTCATAAAAGCAAACCAATAATGCAGACCCAGAGTACATACCCCTCCTACATTCAAGTGATGCCTTCTGTAAGACCAAACATGAGAAAAAAAAAACTCAATGGATGTTGGAAATCTGGCTACATATTTTCTGGAAGTTGCATTTTCAGAACAAAATTCAAGACACAAATTTCCTTGGTGGCAGAACCAATAATATTTGTCAATAAGGATGCCATTGTTTCCAAAAGACAGGTGACCTTAACAATATTTAACAACATATTCCTTAGATTATAGTTGGGAAATCCATTTCATAAAATCTATTAGTACAAGGAAATATTGGTTATCACAGAGACATTCTTATACCCATACAAAGGAAACTAATTTTTTTTTCTGCTCTCAATTAACTGGAGCTGCTCAGAGTTTGGTGACTTTAGCCAGAGATCTGGAGTGCATCTGAACTGGAATCCAAGACACTTTGTTAACTGTATTTATTTGAATTGCTGCTTCACTTTTACTGATTGTGTCTGCATTTTACTTCTGCACTACTGCCTTACATAGCATAGGCTAGATTCAGACTTGTTGATGCTAGACTGTTTGGGATCACTGTGCTCTAAGTAAGTCATCTTACATTAAGAGGGCCTTCTTGTACCCTTGTGGTAGAAGTGTGTAGCTTAGGTTCCGAGTTGTGAGTTGCTGGAGAAGGGCTCACTTTAGGGCTTTCCCATTGGTAGTTTGTCTTAAAACTGTTGACTTTCATCTGTATTTAAGCCTCATATTTGTGCATAGCTGTGCATCACACAAAGGGCGTTAGCACTGCCCTGTACAGACGTAAACATCTGAAAACTTAAATTTTCCCTAGACGTCTGTCAGTAGAACCCCTCCAAGACATTTGTTGCTCTGCAGGCAACTCAACTGAACATTCTTCACCATAAACCATCAACAGAATAAACCCCTCTGTTATTCCTACATCATAATCTGATCTTACTTGCCCAGTCCCCCAACAGTACTATGGCATAAACCTGCCATTATAGACGGTCACTTTCTCACCATTTTCCCAGAGCCTGATTGGCCTAGGCATCCTGAGGCAATGCAGTAATTTTCTCATGCATACTGACAACCACTTAGTCCTTAAACAAATATTGTATGTGAGAAATGTAATTACACTATCAGTCTAGAACAATCCTCTCACATAACAACAACAAGACATCAAACAAGTAATCAGCTCACGCACCTCACCTCACACAAGTTCAGGACACAACACATAAGCCTGCATATGCAGAGGTACTCAGAAGACTACCAAAACATCAGAGACCTCTCAAGCCATATAATCTGTACACACCTTAACATGTATAGAAACCACTGCACATAACAACACACATAATAGTGTCTCACCAAATAAGCCTCTAAGGAAAAACACATCAAAACCTGATGTTTTGGTCATAGGAAACTCCATAGTGAGACACACAGATGTCCCCTGCACCAGGATGTACAAGGAGAAGGTCACAGTCAGCTGCCTCTTGGGTGCCAGGATCCATCAGATTATGTATGCACTCAGGTAACTCAACAACAGGTACCATTATGACTCTGTCAAAGTCCATGTTGGGGTGAATAACTTGAGACATACCTCCCTGGCCTATACGAAGAGCGACATGACTGAACTCTCAGATTTTCTGTCCCAGACAGATATGACCTTAGCCCTAAGCAGCATTCTACCTTCACCCAGGATGATGCCACAATCATCATCATCATCTTCTTTCGGCTGTTCCTGTTAGGGGTTGCCACAGAGGATCATCTGTTTCCATTTCTTCCTGTCCTCTGTATCTTGCTCTGTCACACCAACCACCTGCATGTCCTCTCTCACCACATCCATAAACCTTATCTTAGGCCTTCCTCTTTTCCTGTTACCTGGCAGCTTCATCCTTAGCATCTTTTTCCCAATATACTCTGCATCCCTCCTCAGCACATGTCCAAAACAACGTAATCTTGCCTCTCTGGCTTTGTCTCCAAACCTTCCAACCTGGGGTTGACCCTCTAATATACTTATTCCTAATCCTGTCCACCCAAGTCACACCCAGTGCAAATCTTAACATCTTTAACTCTGGCACATCCAGCTCTAACTCCTGCCTTTTTGTCAATGCCACTGTCTCCAACCCATATAACATAGCTGATCTCACTACCCTCTTGTAGACCTTCCCTTTCACTCTTACTGGTACTCGTCTGTCACAAATCACTCCTGACACTCTTCTCCACCCACTTCATCTTGCTTGTACTCTCTTCTTCACCTCTCTTCCACACTCACCATTACTCTGAACTATTGATTCCAAGTATTTAAACTCATCCACCATCACCACCTCTACTCCTTGCATCCTCACCATTCCTCTATCTTCCCTCTCATTCACACACATATATTCTGTCTTAGTCCTGCTGACCTTCATTCCTCTTCACTCTAGAGAATATCTTCATCTCTCCAGGGTCTCCTCCACCTCTTCCCTACTCTCACTACAGATCACAATGTCATCTGCAAACATCATAGTCCACAGGGACTCCTGTCTGATCTCATCTATCAACCCGTCCATCACCATTGCAAATAAGAAAGGGCTCAGAGCTGATCCTTGATGTAATCCCACCTCCACCTTAAACGCATCCATCACTCCCATCGCAGACCTCACCGCTGTCACACTACCCTCGTACATATCCTGTATCACTTTTACATAATTCTCTGACACTTCTGACTTCCTCATACAATACCACAACTCCTCTCTAAGCACCCTGTCATATGCATTCTCTAAGTCTACAAAAACACAATGCAACTCCTTCTGACCTTCTCTGTACTTCTCCATCAACACTCTCAGAGCAAACATCACATCTGTAATGCTCTTTCCCGGCATTAAACCATACTGTTGATCACTAATCATCACGTCCCTTTATAACCTACCTTCCACTACTTTTTCCCATAACTTCATGCTGTGACTGATCAATTTAATCCCTCTGTAGTTACTACAGCTCTGTACATCACCCTTATTCTTAAAAATTGGTACCAAAACACTTTTTCTCCGTTCCTTAGGCATCCTCTCACTTTCCAAGATTTCATTAAACAATCTAGTTAAAAACTCCACTGCCATTTCACCTAACACCTCCATGCTTCCACAGGTATGTCATCTGGACCAACAGCCTTTCCACTCTTCATCCTCTTCATAGCCATCCTTACTTCCTCCTTGCTAATCCATTGCACTTCATGATTCACTATCCGCACATCATCCAACCTTCTCTCCCTCTCATGCTCTTCATTTATCAACTCCTCAAAGTACTCTTTCCATCTGCTCAACACAATAGAAACAAAATATGATTGACTTAAGCAGTTAGCTTAGCTTCTGATATCATTCCATGGGATCCAGTATTTATCAGTCTGGGAAGACATGGTCGACAGGCCGCGCTGCTTTGCAAGAGATAGTCTGCACCTGTCTCCCCTAGGTTTTCTGATACTGGTTAAGGTGCCTGCCTCCCCAGTAGTGACTTATTTAGGCAATATCAAAATGTTAACATTTCCTGACATAGCAAAATCCACTCTAGACAAACTCAAGGTTCTGCTGCTTAATGCTAAGAGTCTAAACATGAAACTGCACTCCCTGAAGCACTCCTCACCTTGGAAGATGCTTATGTCTGTGAAGTCACTGAAACATGGTTCAAGGCCGCAGAGAGCACCCCAGCTGTGCAAAGCTACAATGCCTTCCACACATTCAGATCTCAGAATGAGCATGAAAGAACCAAAGGTGGAGGTGTATTCATCTTCATTAAATCCAAGTATACTTCCAGACTGGTCAAACAGTATGACTTTCTCAGACTATTCCATGCCCAATTAACTATAGGCAAAACACCCTACCATATCAGTGCTAGCTCTAGGTCCCCCTCCATGTACCAAGAAAAGCACAATGCCTGCCTGGACATACTGGAGTCACTAGCTGTACAGCCCAACACCTTAGTCATGGGAGATTTCTATTATCCCTCCATCAACTGGGTAACCTACACAAGCTCAGACACGCTTGCCCAGAGGTTCCTGGTCTTTGTCAGTGCAAATGCTCTGGAAAAGATAATCTACACCCCACCAGGGGCTCTAATATCCTTGACGTAAAACATACCACAAAGCTGTCCCACCAACAAGTCCTATTGACGTCACAGACCAGGTTGAGGCCATGTGTACAGGTTACTCGAGGGGACCTTGACTGGCGGATATGTAGCAGTCCATCAAGGCAGGGTCCGATATCGCCTTATATGCCAGACAGAGGTCACCTCTGAGGAGTCTGTATAAAACTGAGTATAGGGATAGGGCTTTTAGCCTATCTGTGTATGGTAGATTTTTGAGATCCTGGATTCTCCTAGTGAGGAACCTCTGTGGTCTCTCCAGCTGCTGCATGTGCTTTGCGAGGTACATGCCGAACAGGGCATTGTACTCAATAATGGGCCTTATAAGGGAAGAATACAGGGATGTTATGACCTCCTTGTCCCTGGATGAGATACCCTTACTTATGAGGTAGGCCACGTAGAAAGCTTTCCGTACAAGGGAAGCAACATGGTGGTCAAAAGTCAGGATGCTGTCAACCTGGGTGTCCAAATCCCTCATGACTGATTGCGTGTTTAGGACATTGTTATTAATGTGATAATCTGTGGAGACATCACTCCCCCCAAAGGGGATGATGATACATTTTTTTGGTATTCAGCTTGAGACCAAGTTTCTGGCACCAGTCATTTGTTTGGGTGAGACCCTCTTGGAGGATGTCCACATCACTAGGAGAATTGATGACAGCACCCCAGCTTGCAGTGATCTGCAAACTTGGCCAGCCATAGCCCACTGGTTTTGGCCTGCACCTCAGAAAAGTGTATCCCAAATAACAGAGGGCCCAAGACCGAACCCTGGGGTACACTGCTTGTTACAGGTCTACTGCTTAAGTTGGCTTCTCCTATTTTGACTAGGTGAGTTCTATCAGTGAGCCAGTTAGCTACCCATCTGGTAACATATGGATTGATACCTAGTTGAGAGAGTGTATCTATTATGCCTGACTGGGGAATAGTGTTGAAGGCTTTGGCCAGGTCAAGGTAGGTGGTGTGCACCATCTTCCCCTCATACATGGCATTGGTGACTGTCTCAAAGAAGTTGACAAAATTAAACAGACATGACCTCCCCTTGACAAAGTCAAACTGTATAAGATTGAGTGTTTGGAGGTTGCCAATGTCCTTGTTAATGAGTTCTATGATAATCCATTTGATGTCCTTGCAAATCAGGTTACTTAGGCTGATGGGTCTATAATTTCCCAGATCGGTGGACGAGTCACCTTTGTGCAAAAGGATGACAGTGGCTGTCCTCCACTCGGCTGTGACAAAGCCGGTACTCAAGCTTTGGTTAAATAAGGGGTCTAATGGTGCTCTAAGTTCCTGCCTGAGTTTATGTAGGATGCTGCCTGGGATGTTATCGGGCCCCATGGAGGCTGTATTTTTTTGCTTTTGAGAGAGCAGTGATGACCTGTTCTCTAGATATAAGGGAAGGGAGGCAGGTACTGGTAATGCCCTGATTTACTGATAGGGGCAGAGGGATGAAGTTTTCACAGAACCTGTCAGGCAGCAGGTTTGCTATATCTGCAGCATCTGTGTATGTGGTGTCCTTGACCACCAGTTCTGAACAGATCTGAGGGCTTCCTTTGAGATTATGGACATATGTGAAGAAGGCCGTATGACTGTCTCTAATAGATGTGGTCAATTTGGACTTGAAGTTTGCTTTGGATGATTTCGGTAGTGCTCTTATTTGCTTGTTGAAGCTAAGAAGAGATTGCTTCCAATTGGGCACCTGCTCCTTCTTGGTCCTGACAGCAATTTTTTCCTTTTGTTATACAGTTTATTTATTGCAAATGTCCACCGTAGGTTCATAGGTCGGTACTAGGCTATTGGCCCTAGGGTCTATACAAGCCTAGCCATAACAATTCCCTGGCTATTTCTTCCCACAGTATTTACTTTCCGGGACCCCTGTCTAGCAAGGCGACTGACCTGATCCCCGGAGTGAATTTCTTATCTCCCTTCCAATCATCCAGGTTCCTTTTGAAGAGGGCCAAAGAGGTGCTCTGCTTGACATGTATGGGCAGTCTATTCCAGAGTCTGGGGAGTCTCTGGGTCAGAAACTTATCCCTCCAGCATGTTTTGTTCATTGTGATGACAAGGTTTAGATCCTTGGAGTGTGTGTCTCTGAGGGATTGGGATTTCTTTAAATGTAGCATGTCCAAAAGCTCTGGGTTTGACATGGCCTTGTATGTTAAGCAGAGATCGCTTCTGAGTAGACGATATGTGACAGAGTATAGGTGGAGTTTTTTTAGATAGTCACCATAGGGCATCTGCTTTAGGCCTCTGATTCTTTTAGTGAGGTATTTCTGCGGCCTTTCCAGTTTTTGCAGATGTCTTGAGAGGTACATACCAAACAGGGCATTGTATTCTATAATGGTTCTAATGAGGGATGAGTAGAGTGGGACAATAACCTCTTTTTTTCTGGATGAAAGGCCCTTAGTGATGAGGTGTGCCACATAGAAGGATTTCCTGACTGTTGTGGCAATGTGGTTATCGAAGGTGAGACCACTGTCCACCTGTGTCCCTAAGTCTCTTATCACTTTCAGTGTTTAGTGTACTGCCACCTATGTGGTAATTCACAGGTACATGTTTTTTCCCAAAGGGGATAACTATACATGTTTTGGCACTGAGCTTGAGCCCATGACTCTGGCACCAAGCATCTGTTTCTGTAAGGCTCTTTTGTAGAATACCCACATTATTTGGGGATTCAAAAATGGCTCCAAGTTTGCAGTCATCTGCAAACTTTGTTTGCCAGAATCCCTTAGTGTTGGCCTGTACTTCAGAGAAGTAGATGCCAAACAAGAGCGGTCCCAGGACTGAACCTTGTGGTACTCCAGTTGTCACTTGTCTGTAGCTGGATTTGGAGTTGGCTACTTTTACAGTGTGGGTTCTGTCAGTAAGCCAGTTGGCAACCCACCAAGTGATGTAGGGATTAATCCCCAGCTTAGTAAGCTAATCTATGATTCCAGAGTGGGTGATGGTGTTGAAGGCCTTGGCGAGGTCCAGATAGGCTGTGTGGACCACCTTACCCTTGTCTACAGCTCTGGAGACTGATTTGAAGAAGTCAGTCAGGTTCAGGAGACTAGATCGGCCCTTCACAAACCCAAACTGCATGGGTTCCAGTGTTTGAAGGTTGTCAATGTCTTTGTTTATAAGTTCCATAATAATACATTCCATGGCCTTGCATATCAGGCTCATCAGACTGATGGGGCAGTAGTTTCCGGGATCCAAAGTGGATCCCCCTTGTGGAGTGGGATAACTGTAGCTGTGCGCCACTCAGTGGGCACGAAGCCTGAGGTGAGGCTGATTAAACATGACACTTAGGTGAGGTGCCAGTTCATTTTATAGCTCATGTAGTACACAGCCTGGGATGTCGTCTGGTCCCATGGATGCTGTATTCTTAGCTTTGGAGAATGCGTTTTTACCTGTGTGGCCAGTATTACCGGAATTTGGCAATCTTTTGGTATTGAGATGGACCCTTTAGGGGGTGAGAGGGGGGTGAAGTTTGCACTGAATCGATCTGCCAGCATATTGGCAATATCCTTGGGATCAGTATATTTAATGCCATTCTGTTGTAGCTCAGAGCAGATCTGAGCATTGCCATTTAGATTCTTGACATAGCTATAGAATGACTTGTGGTTGTCTTTGGAATCTCTGGCAATTTTATTTTCCTAACTAGCTTTGGAGGATTTTATGAAGGATCTCAGCTTCTTACTGAGGCTGGTAAGGGAGTTTTTTGCATCCTGGGATTTTCCACTTTTTTTGCAACAGTTTCTTGCTTTTGTTGTAAAGTTTGTTTATAGCAAGGGACCACCAGATTGGCTTCCTTTTTTTGAAGGAGAGCATCTTGGTTCTATTGGGGATGGCACGATTCATGCACAAGTGGATGGGCTCATACAGTGCCTTAGTGTAGGATTCCGCAGTTGAACTTTCAGTTCCTGTCTGCATGGGTGTCATGAAGTTTGTCACTTCTGACTTGAGTAGCATAAAGTTGGCTTTGGAGAAGTTTTTTACGGATGTTTCCTTACTGGGGGTGGGGTGGGATGTGTAGGTCAAGGGTGATTAGCTTATGGTCAGAGCTGACCAACAAGGGGGTGACCACAGGTGTGGAGCATCTATCTCCCATGTTGGTAATGACCAGGTCTAAGATATTGGAGCCCCTGGTGGCACAATGGATTAGATGATCCAGGGAGTTGGAATTTATGAATTCCAGTAACCATTGGGAAATGTGTTGGTACCCAAGTAGTTTTCCCAGTTAATAGCAGGGTAGTTGAAATCACCCAGTATTAAGGTGTTTGGTTGTATCTTAATATTTTCCAGTATGTTTAGAAAGGTGTAGTGAGAATCTTGGGGCATGGTGGGGAATCTGTAGCAAGCTACAATTTGGATTGCAGTCTTACCTAGTGTTAGTTGCACCTGGAGAATTTCAGACGCATTGTGTTGGGCAACTAGCCTGGTGGTGTGAATATCCTTGGTGAATATGGACACTCCTCCACCTTTAGTGTTTTGGTCTTGGTTTGGTGGCTGAAAAGTGTAGTAAGAGTTGTAGCCTGGTATTGCAGGGGTGCTCTCTGGAGCCTTGAACCAGGTCTCAGTTATTGCACAGATATCGATGTTCTCCATTTTTAGGAGTGCCTCGAGAGAGTGCATTTTGAGGTTTAGACTTCTAGCATTGAGTAGCATTACCTTCAGATTTTGCATGATCAGACAGGTTTACTCTTCCTTGCGGAGGATGATTTAGTCCTGTCGGGTATTCCTGATTCCATGCATCTATATAAATGCTTGCATAGTGCTTTGGTGTAGTTTTGGATATTGGTGCCAGTTCCTACAGAGAGGGAGGGGGCTGTGAAGATGTTTGTACCACCCCTCACGAGGCTGTAATTAGCTTTGGAGAAGTTTTTTTTTTTTTGTTTGACCCAAGCTAGAGAGGGGACAGGGGAGATGGTGAGTTCGAAAGTGACTGCTTTATGGTCGGATCTTACCAGGGAGGATGATACTGCAGGGATGCTGCAGTCATTACTCATGTTTGTTAATACAAAGTCCAAGATATTATCACCTCCTGTGGGGGGTATCAACTTGCTGTTCCAAAGCATTTGCATTGACAAAATTGAGACATCTCTGGACATTTGTGTTCTGGCATAAGTAGTTCTTCCAGTATATGTTTGGGTAGTTAAAGGCATCCAGGACAAGGGTAAAGGGTTGAATCTTGATAGATTCGAAGAACTCCAGATAGGCAGATTGGACATCTTGAGTCAGATTTGGGGGCCAGTAGCTAGCTATGATATGTATAGGGGTGTTGTCAATGGTTACCTGCACCTGAAGTGGCTCCTGTGCGTCATACTGTTTGACCAGCCTGGAGGTGTGTATGTCTTTAATATATATTGATACTCCACCTTCTTTGGTTTTACTGCCCACAGTTTGGGGTCCGACTGTATGATAACTGCACTGCCCCCTGTGTGATGCCATTCCTGCTAAGGTTGGTCCATAAATCAGTCTCATTTGAAGTAACTATTAGATCCCACACCTCCAAAGCAGCAAAAAAAAAAAAACGAAAGAATTTCTCCAAAGCAAACTACAGCTTACTAAGTGATGGTATAAAATGTTTTATATCCTCTACAATCACAGGTGATGGTGACTCCTATGCAGAGATGTACACAAGTGTCCTGTATAATCATCTTAGCAACTGCATAGACTCGGCTGCAACTGACCAGATTAAAACCAGGCCCTCCAGAATAAACAAGTCACCATAATGGACATCTAGTATAAATAGATTGTATAACAAAAGGAAGAAACTGATGTCCAAGATCAAAAGGCAACTGCCTCTGCAGAGGAAGAATACCCACCACTGTTTGATCAAGAAAATCAGAAGTCTTGTAAAGTCCTCTAAAGCTAAAAAAGCATCCCTAGCCAAGAACATTAGTAAGGCATTCTTTAACTACCTCTGAAATCTAAAAGGGAATGTCCACCTATGTGCTGAATTGGTAGTAGATGGTAAAACTCACACTATACCGGAGGAAATTGTCAACCTGCTAGCTGACAGATTTGGTGCAAACTTAACCCCCCTGTCCCCACCAGACATACCCCAAAGTATACCTAACACCAGTTCTCTATGTAGTATTTCTAAAGATCAAGTCATATCTGCACTCTCCAAAGCCAAAAACGCTGCCTCAGTGGGATCATATAACATCCCATGTTGCTTGCTAAGCAATTTAAAACAGGACTTTGCTGACCCACTTGCTGTTCTCTTTAAACATAGCCAGAGAACTGGCTTTGTACCAGTAGAATGGAGAACAGCAAGCGTAATCCCCTTGTATAAAGGGAGGCCATCAACCGACCCTGGGATCTATAGACCCATAAATCTAACCAACCTCATCTGCAAGGCCATGGAAAGGATCACCATGGGCCTTATCAGCAAGGACATAGGTGACCTTTTCTAGACCCAGCTCATTTTAGCTTCATTAAGGGTAAATTGTGCTTATTGAACTTGGTAGACTTCTTCAAGACAGTCACCAAAGCCCTGGATGAAGGTTAGACAGTGCATACCATCTATCTAGATCTAGCCAAAGCCTTTGACACGATCCCCTACTCTGGTATCATTGAAAGACCTCTCCCAACTAGGTGTTAACCCTTACATCACTAGATGGATAGCTAAATGGCTCACCAACAGAACACATACTGTCAAAGCTGGTGTCTCCACCTCTATCAGTAGACCCGTCATCAGTGGTGTACCACAAGGATCTGAACTGGGCCCTTTAATTATTTCCCAGAAGTCCAGGCTAAAGTAGATGACCTTTGGCTTACTATGTTCTTTGATGATTGTAAATTAGGCACAAATATTGACTCCCCCAATAATGTTAACATACTACAAGAGGGGCTAACACAAACAAATGACTAGTTCCAAAGTCGTGGTCTAAAACTAAATGCAAAAAAGTGCACTATTATCCAATTTGGCAAAGTGGAATTCCCTAGTAATTATAATATTGAAAACACCCCTCAATGTTCAAACCCAGTGGTGTGAAATCTGGGAACACAGATCGACAGCAATCTGCACTTCGACCACCAAGTTTCCACTGTGCTAAGAAAACCCTTCTACATTGTGCATCTCAAGTAAAGGCATCACATACAGGTCTAAGGATGTTATAGCCCCACTTTACTTGAACCTAATCAGACCATTAATAGAGTACAATGCTCCCTTCTGCATATATCTCACCAGACACCTGCAGCAACTGGAAAGACCAGAAAGGTTTCTCACTAAAAAGATACAGACCCTCCAAACTATGACCTACATGGATAGACTGAAAGCCATGTCACTGTACTCTGTACTATATAAGCTACTGAGAGGTGACTTATGGCTAGCCTACAGGGCAGTCTCTGACCCCGACCTGATGGAAATGCTGCACATTCATAAATCAAATAGCACTAGAGTTGGGATCTCAACCTTGCCAGTGACATTAACAGAACATAATGGAAAGACAGGTATGTCTCCTAGAGATTGCTGCTCAGAAATAAACTTCCAATTCACGTGAAGCAGAGCTCCTCAATGAACCTGTGCAAGTGAAACCTGGACAAATGGATGGGTGACCACAAATTCACCCTGGGGGTGGCACCTATGTCCTTTATGGACAGCGATAGTCAGTGTTGATCTGTAAAGTATGTCATTCTAACCAAGGACAATTGGGGCAACCTGGGATTAACATGGCTTGACTTATAAAGGCTCTAGGGCCATTAGCCTAGTAACCTCTTATGAACCTTTGAAAGTTAATATAGGATTTTTGGGGGGCATTTAAACACGGTCTTCATAAACGGCATCTTCAGATCATTATGGGCAATGACACAGTAATGTGGCAAATAAAAAGAGAAACAGAGCAAGACAGAGGCAATGTCTTATTAACTTTGCAGGGAAACGATATTAACCTGGCAATGGTCAATCAGTGTAGCATGTTCCTGGTTTCCTGATTGCAATTTTACTTGTAGGACAACAAAATTTGAGTGAGCTCCCTCTGAAGGCAGATGCTCCTGAACCAGGAGCACAACAGACTTTCATCAGACTGCAAATCTTTGGGACAGGCCACATGTTATATATCTTCTATTCTTCTAAATGCATAGGTTCTGAGCTTGAGCTCTCTATTACATTACGGAAACACTTAGAGGGATGAAACCCTAATTGCATCCCAGGAGACCTATGCATGACTGGCAGAATAGGTGCTAGAGCAAAAGGCAGGGAGTATGGCATAATGGTTAAGGTGTTTACCTTGGAAACACAAGGTGCAGGGGTTGATTCTCACATAGGGTAATTGGCTAGGCTTAAAATGGCCCACAAGGGCAGTTAGCCTAATACTAATCTATGAACCTATGAAATGGGAGTGAGCAACTAATGTGGGCTGTTTAACCGTTTCATTCATTCTAAAAAGGAAATATGTCTTACTGATTCATAAAGTAGAAATAGTTTCAACAAATCTTATTTTGATAGCCATACCATGGGCAAGACAACCATGGTATTCTCTGCTTATGTAAGTTATTGCCATTTCACCTTTCCATCTCTCTGTGGGAAGGACATTAATAAGTCAATAGCGTGCCAGGGGTCTGCATCCAGGCCTGAACCCCCTCAGCTTTTAGCTTGAGAAACATGACTTTTATTCCTAATAGTGAAGTATTTTACATGCATGTTTAAATGTCCTAAATTTAACTAAAATAACTATTTTTAGAAAATTTTATTTTCAGAAGTGGAAAATATTTTTGGAAAAGCCAAAAGGCAGGGATTAGATTTATTTTCTTGCTTTAAATCGGATTTTGCAGTTCCAACTGTTTTATTTTGAAAAAAAAAAAAAAAAAAAAAATTCCATCTCCTTCCTCGTTCCCGCCTTTCTGTAACTAGAATCGTCCGGATTTCAGATTTGCTGATCCCAGGACTGTATTGAGGTTTCTGTGTTGCCCAGACCTTACTGAGATAGAAGGAAGCTTCTCTGCTTATCAGTGAGAGTGGTAAGCTCTGAGCAGCCTATCTATCAATAGAGGAGTGGTTTCAGCTCAGAAATTGTATTTTTATTGGCCATTTTGGGCTATTTCTATCCCTTTCATCTTTCTGTTAAAAAAAACGTGTATTCGGGTTTGCACGACACACAGCGCCTCTTAGCTAAGGTAAACCATTACTGGTGCCTTTAAGTCTGCTCTTCATATTTTTCCTTAGACCTTGTTAATCTTTATCTCTGAGCCCTCAAATTAGACCTTCAAATTCAGCGTTTGCTCAGAACATCTTGTAGCATTTATTGCGAGCTCACCCCCTGCTACTTGCACTAACTTTCCATAAAGGAAACAAAAAGCTTCAGTACTTAATCTAAGCATAAAATACTCAGTACTTAAAAAGTTGATCACTTTTCCAGGCATGTCTAAAGGTCAGTTTCCTATGCTTTCTCCCGTTAACCTGGTGAACCTGGGCATCCTAAGGCAATGCAGCAATTGCCTCATGTACATAGAAAACTCTCTCCTCCTACCTCCAAACATATCCACTTGTGAGAGATACAAGTACATAGCCAAACTAGAGGCTTCACTCTCTCAGTCCAAGACTGGGTCAGCCAGTCAGGAGGCGAAGGTCAACACACACATAGGTTCATAGGCTGGTACTAGGCTATTGGCCCTAGGGCCTATACAAGCCTAGCCATAACAATTCCTTGACTATTTCTTCCCACACTATTTACTTCCCTGGACTCCTGTCTAGCAGGGTGACTGACGTGATCCCTGGGGTGAATTTCCTATCTCCCATCCAATTGTCAAGGCTCCTTTTGAAGAGGGCCAAAGAGGCACTCTGCTTGACATATATTGGCAGTTTATTACAGAGTCTGGAGAGTCTCTGGGTCAGGAACCTATCCCTCCAGCATGTTTTGTTCATTGTGATGACAAGGTTTATTCCCTGGAGCATGTGGCTCTGAGGGATTGGGATTTCTTTAAGTGTAGCATGTCCAGCAGCTCTGGGTTTGACATGGCCTTGTTTGTTAAGCAGAGATCGCCTCTGAGTAGATGATATGCAACAGACTATAGCTGGAGTTTTTTTTAGACGGTCAGCATAGGGCATCTGCTTTAGGCCTGTGATTCATCACATCACAGACAACACATCACATCACAGACAACACGTAGCCCCCCTGCTTGCACACCACCACTATCACATAGTAACACAAAATACACTTTCATGGAGGCTCTCTTAAAAAAATCTGCCCAAATAACAGAGAATGTCAAGGCACAAATGCAAGCAACCATCTCATCCAACCATAACCCACAAGACACATAGTCCTCACAAACAGTATGCCACTCAAGCTAAGCCCCTAAGGCAGAACAATGGACCAAACACATTAGTCATAGGTGACTCAATTGTAAGGCACACTGACATCCCACTTACAAGGCTAAAAAAGGAGAAAGTTGCAGACTGCTGCCTCTCAGGCACCAGTATTCGCCCCATAACGCATGCACTTGGGTCTCTCCACAGCAAGTACAAATATGACTCCATCATCATACATGTTGGTGAAAATGACCTAAGACGTACCTCCCTGGACTACATGAAAAGAGACATGGAGCAGCTCTCTGATCTTGTAGATGAGGCAGGTATGACCCTAGCCTTGAATTGCATCCTACCATCACCAATAATGATACCACAGTACAAGCAGAAAATGATTGACTTCAACAATTGGCTAAGTTTCTAGTGTAATTCAAAGGGGATCCAGTATCTGTCTGCTTGGGATGATATAATAGACAGACCTCGATGCTTTGCCAGAGATGGCCTGCATCTGTTACCCCTGGGATTATGGATACTGGCCAAGGCCCTTGCCACCCCTATAGTGCCTTTTTTAGGCAATGCCCTGAAGACAAATTTACCACTATAACATCTGCTAGCAAATGCATCCTAAGGGTTATGCTACTCAATGCTAGAAGTCTAAACTTCAAAATGCACTCACTCAAGTCACTCCTAAAACTGGAGAACATCGACATTGTGCAGTAACAGAGACCTGGTTTAAGGCTCCTGAGAGCACCCCAGCACTACCAGGTTACAATGCATATCACACCTTTCAGACCCCAAATCTGAACCAAAGCCCTAAGGGATGTGATAACCAAACCCCAAAAGGCAGAGGTGTATCCATTTTCAGAAAAGATATACACACCTCCAGACTTGTTGCCCAACATAACACATCAGAAATACTTATGTACTGTTATCACTGGACAAAACTGCAGTCCATGTTGCAGTCTGCTACAGGTCCCCAACAATGTTCCATGACTCACACTCTGCTTTTCAGGACACTCTAGAAAACATCAAGGTCCAACCAAATACCCTTATACTGGGACACTTTAACAACCCCTTCATTAGTTGGAACAACTACTCCTGTGCCAACTCTTTTGTGCAATGTTTCCTGGAATTCATCAACTCCAATACCCTGGACCAACTCGTCCTCACCCCCACTAGGGGAAATAACATTCTTGACCTGGTCATTACAAACATGGGGGACTGCTGCTCTACTCCTATGATAAACCCCTCCTTGGTTAGATCTGACCACAAGCTAATCACCATCGATATCCAAATTCCACCCCCAGCCCCGAAAAAGGAAACCACAGTGAAAAATTTCTCCAATGCTAATTTTGAGCTTCTATGGACAGAAGTGGCATGCTTCACGTCATCCATAGAAATGGGGATCGGGAATGTGGCTGCTGAATCATACACCAAGGCTCTGTATGAGCACTTACACAAGTGCATAGATAGGGCCATACCAAACAGAACCAAGAAGTTTTCCTCCAAAAAAAGGAAGCCAATCTGGTAGACCCCAGCCTTTAACAAACTCTATAACAGAAGGAAAAATAGTTGCAGAAAAGGGTAAAGTCCGATGACTGGAAAAATTCCCTTGGAAATCTCAGTAAAAAACTGAGATCCCTCATCAAATCCACCAAGGCTAGTTATGAAAGCAAAATTGCTACAGATACCTGTAAGTGTAACACTATTCTATTTCTTTAGTTATCTCAAGAATCTGTATAAATATACTCAAATTTGCTCGGAGCTACAGCACAACGGCACCACTTATACTGAACCAACTGATATTGCCAATATCATGGCAGTCAGATTTAGTTCAAATTGTACTCCCCCCTCACCCCCCAAAGGGTCTATCCACATACCCGAGGAATACCAAATCCCTATTATCACGACTGCATAAGTAGAAACCGCATTGACCAAAGCTAAGAATACAGCTTCCATGGGACCTGATAATATTCCGGGTTGTGTCCTACATGATTTACAAAAAGAACTGGCACCACACCTGAGTGCCCTATTCAACTACAGCCTCAGTTCTGGCTTTGTTCTGACTGAATGGTGCACTGCTGCAGTCATCCCATTCCACAAAGTGGGTGCAACTACTGACCCTGGGAACTACTGCCCCATCAGCTTGATGAGCCTGATCTGTAAGGCTACGGAACGTATTATTATAGATCTTATAAATAACGATATGGGGAACCTTCAAACCCTGGACCCCCACACAGTTTGGGTTTGTGAAAGGCAGATCATGCCTGCTCAAACTGATAGACTTCTTCAAGGCTGTAACCAGAGTGGTGGATAAAGGCAAGGCTGTTCATACAGCCTACCTTAATCTAGCCAAAGCCTTTGACACCATCCCACTCTTGGGAATCATTGATAGGCTCACTAATCTGGGCATTAACCTGTGCCATCACTAGATGGGTTGCTGACTGACTCACTGACAGAACCCACATGGCGAAAGTAGCTGACTCCAAATCTGACTACCAGGCAGTTACAAGTGGAGTCCCACAAGGATCTGTTCTGGGTCCTCTGTTGGCATCTACTGCTCTGAAGTTCAAGCCAACACCAAGGGACTCTGGTTAACCACATTCGTGGATGACTGGAAACTGGGAGCTATTATTGATTCTCAAGCAGATGTGGACATCCTACAAAAAGGCCTAATGGAAATCAATGACTGGTGCCAAAACCATGGCCTTAGGCTCAACACCAAAAACTGCATAGTCATTCCCTTCAGGAAAAACACGGTACTTACAAACTACCATATCAAAAGGAACCCACTTAACTCAAAGTGTTATAAGGGAACTAGGGACACAGGTGGATAGCAACCTCTCCTTCGACAACCACGTCCCCACTGTAGTTAGGAAGTTCTTCTAAGTGGCACATCTCATCACAAAATGTTTCTCATCCAGGAAAAAAGAAGTCATTATCTCTCTCTACTCATCCCTCATCAGACCCATTATAGAGTACAATGCCCCATTTGGAATGTACCTCACTGGACACCTCCAATAACTGGAGAGGCCACAGAAGTTCCTCACCAAGAGGATCTTAGGACTCAAACATGTGCCTTATGTTGATAGACTTATAAAACTTAATCTTTACTCCATCTCATATCGCCTACTTAGAGACGATCTCTGCTTGGCATACAGAGCCATGTCTGATCCAGTTTTGCTGGACATGCTTCACCTAAAAAAATCCCAATCCCTCTGTGCTACTCGCTCTAAAGTCCTCAACCTTATCACCACATTAAACAGAACCTGCTGGAGGGATAGGTTCTTAACTCCAAGACTTCTAATACTCTGGAACAAACTCCCCATTCATTTATTTATTTATTTTATTTATTTATTTTACATTTGTTGACCGGGAAAGTCCGACTAGGTTCCACAGATCCTGTTTTCAGCGGAGGCCCGGGGAGAAATGCTCCAGAAGCATGTCTTTAGAATGTGGGAGGAAACCCACACGAATGCAGGGAGAACATGCAAACTCCACACAGAAGGCACCCCAGCCAAGAATCGAACCGGAGAACCTCTTGCTGTGAGGCGACAGCATTAACCACTGCGCCGTCAAGCAGAGCACCTCACTGGCCCTCTTCATGAGAAATCTTGATGAGTGGATGGGAAATAGGAAATTCACCCCGGAAATCACTTCAATAGCATTACTAGATAGGGGCACAGGGAACTAACGTCTAGTAAGCCAGATAACTGGGAACACTATTGGGCTAGGCTTGCAATGGCTCCAGGGCTGTTATCCTAGTGGTTAACCTATGAACCTATGACAGATGTACTATAAATGAATAAAAATAACAAAGAGCAGCTCTGGAAATGTCCATAACTTCTTTTATTGTTGAAAAGAAGGTGTGGACATTTATGGAGCGGCTTTTTCTTATTTTTATTTTTACTCATTTAAATATACAATTACAAAGCTGTTTAACTGTTCCCTCTGTTGCTTAAAAGCTAATACATTCTGCTGTTCTATAAAGGTACATGTTTCTTTTATAACTCCATCCTGTGTTCCTTTACTGAATCATTTGACAGATGATCCTTCAATTAAATGTTTCCTTTAAGGAGTTTTAAATCTAGGATTGTCAGTTAGACAAGTTTACACTTTCTGCAATTTTAACCTTATCATGGAAAAATTAATTTTGGTTTCTTTGAGCCATCAGAATAACTGGACTTAAATACTGTTTACAGGCAATTACATTTGGAAGGAAAATCTCTAAACTGCAAACTGTAAAGTGCAAATTTCAATAAAAAGTGTTTCATATTAATAAGGTGTTATCAGGAAATGATGACCCTACTTTTAATTCCAAAGTTAAGATCTGATGGCATAATGGTTAAGGAATTTGCCACCCCTGCACAAGGTTCAAACCTGACCTCTGTCCAATGCTTTTATGGAGTTTCTATGTTCTCTCTGGGTCTTTGTGTGCCTCCTCCCACCTCTCAAAAGCATTCTAAGTGTTTTCAACTCAAACTCACACAAGAATGGAGTTGTGGGCAGCAACACAGACTTCAGATGGTGCCTATAGGAAGAGTTGTATTGACCAAATGCTTTGGGCATCAATTGTGGTGTGCAGTATACTCAAGCTAGGAGAATATGGATTCCAGGCTGCATGCAGTGTCAGGACTAGCCACTTGATAGTGTAAAAATTGTCTCTAGGTGATTCAGTTTTACTGACTAATGTTGGCAAATGGGCATGAGCCAGTGATACGTGGGTTAAGGCACCGGTCTTTGCAAGAGACCCATATTAACAATGGGAAAGATGTTTCTCTCCCAATTAGCCAGTGTGTGCCTGCCATAAAGCCCAGTAGCCCTGGGTCAATAAACTGCTGGCTGGCATCCAGTTACCCAGCTTGAGTTATGTGGGATAGTTCTGTTGAATGAAAGCTGGATGTAAAACCAATCAACCTGCCAAACATGAGCTAAGAATTGCTACACTCAGTGTCGGTTCACTGACAAGATGCAGCTTGTAAGTGGACAACATAATGATAAGGAGGAGGCTGGACATCCTATGTATCCGGGAGACCAGATGGAAGGACAGTACAGTAAAGCCACTTGGCTTGAGGTCCATAGTATACTACATAACATGAGGACAAACTAGAAATGGTGAGGGAATTGTGTTGAGGGAGAGGCTTCCAAAGACAGTGAAGGATCACAATAGCAACAGACTCATAGCAATCAGACTACAACATAAGGATCGCTCACTATTCATAATCTCAGCCTATGTCCAACAGCAAGTTTGTGATGGTGAAGAAAAGGGTGTATTCAGACTACAGTTGCAGGATCCACTAGATACAGCAGGACAACATGAACTGGTATTGATAATCGGTGACCTGAATGCACATATCGGGATAGACAGAACAAGATATGAGGACTGCCTTGGTCCACATGCGTGGGGCAATAAGAATAAAGAAGGAGAGGCAATTCTCAACTTCTGTCTGACAAATGGTAGTCAACACATGATTCAGTAAGACAGACAGTCACAAGATCACAAACAAGACTGGCGAACATGCAAATCAGGTAGGAAAGGGTACTGAGGTAGACTCAGCAATTGCACAATCATCGCCAATGAAAATGAAACAGTGTACACACATCATAAACTACTGGTTGGCGCAATCAGCTAAAACAGTAGTCAGAGATCACTCTAAGGTCAACAGATACTGGAAGTTGACTGGAGAAAAAGCACAAGAGTTTAAGGAATTACTCAGGACTCTAGCACCTCAGGAAGAAGAGGAAACAGATGGAGATGAAGAAGAATGGCAGGACCTCAAAACAGCGTGTGTGAGGCCTACAGAACTGATACGTGGTCAAGCCAGATATGGAAATAAGGTACATAAGGAAAGCTGGTGGTGCAATGCAGAAGTCCAGGAAGTCATCAAAAGAAAGAAGGAGTGCAGGAAAAGGTGGCAGACAGAAAAGTTGCACCAGGCTTAGAAGGAATACTGGTTGGCTAACAAAGAGGCTAAGAGAGAAGTTGCAATAGTAAAGAACAAAGCATCAAAGGCACTCTACAAGCTTCTGGAAAGCGACTTGGTAGATGGCACAAAGAAACTCTATCAGGATGCAAGGCAAAGACAGAAAGATAAAGAAGACAATCATCAGACACCCAGAGTAAGGGATGCCAGCAACAATCTGCCCAGCAGGCCACAGGAAATCAAAGGCAGATGGAAGGGGCACTTTCAGTAGCTTCTGAATGAAGAAACCTGCAGAAGCTGCCTCAGACACACCCTACAATGTAAGAAGAGGTAGAGGCCACCCTAAAAGTAGGTTCATAGGTTGGTACTAGGCTATCGGCCCTAGGGCCTATACAAGCCTAGGATCCCAACTTCACACAATACTCCAATTCTACATATTTACTCCACTTGTGGATAGACCTCAAGAAAAAAATCTGCATTCTGAAATTGAGCTGTTCCTAAGTATAACACATTCATTTTTAGACAATTTTTATACAAAATAAGTACCTCCACCATTCTTTTTGTTTTGCTTTTCCAGCCTAACAGTGTTATAGCCTGGAGATTCAATTTCTTCATTTTTGGTGATTGTAATATATCTGGAGAGGGTTGGTATACCAGGTAAATAATTATGTTTGTGTATTGCACATATTCTATAAACTGAGATAGTAAAGCTTTAGACCAGACAGAGGGCATTACCATAGTAGATGTATTGACTAAGTTGAATGCACAAGGGAGAGTAAACGGACTCGGTATTGGGTGCATTTCTCCAGGCAGATCAAGTAAGTGTATAAAATGAGAAGAGAAATGTGGCCATTTTTTGGTGTACTTTTATTTTGTTAGAGTTTTCAGAAATAATAAATTATAGTGTGAAAACGTATATTTAAAAGACTCAATAAGTGAGAAATTATATAAAGGTGAAACAGGGAAAAAGTGGGAAGTATGTTTATGATTTTTAGTTTAACTGGTTAGAGTCGCTTGTGAAAGATTTATGTCAAATAGTATAATATGATGTAATGTGTTAAAGACGTAACACGAATAATAGAAAATGAACTGGAGAGGTAATATAGTACAGAAATTTATCTAGAAGAAGATGAAAAAGATTGTTATATAAAGTTTTTGATAAAATGCAAAATTAGTTATACAAGTTTACTTACAAGTATGGAACTGGTTCAAAGACTCAGATGACCGAAAGGCAAAATTTAAATCTAATACTGTTATTGCTGTGATGATGTGAGGTATTACTAGCTCTACCAGGAGAAGTAGGGCAGTGGATGTGTAACATATTACCAGCATAGCTAGCTGGAGTTTTGTAAAGAATTATATGTCACTTCTATACTAAACTGATTTGTACAGGTGCTTGTGTTGAAAATGGATTTGTAAAGATTCTTGTGTTAAAAATGTACCGAAAGTGGGTCCTGCTGAACAGAAAATAAATACGCCTGCATGTCAGACTGTATTGTACCATTAAAATGAATATGTGGTAACCAAGGATACTGGAAGAGAAGAGGTTAATCTCAGTTCAGCTAACTTTGAAAAATAGTCTGAAATTAAATTACTTGGTTTAGACCATGAAGATTGTATCTTACTGCTCTAATTGCAGCCAGAGACAAAATGTCTGTGAAAACCAGAACTTGGAATCTTACTGTATTGTCCTTAGGAATGAACTAATTAGTACCCTAGAAAGGTGGAAGTTTTTGAAAATTTTTTTAGCTTCCAGACGCTATAACACATCTTAACAAAGCTGCATGTGTGTATGTGTGTGTGTGTGTGTCTGTGTGTGTGTGTGTGTGTGTGCGCGCGTGTGTGTGTGTGTGTGTGTGTGTGTGTGTGTGTGTGTGTGTGTGTGTGTGTGTGTGTGTGTGTGTGTGTGTGTGTGTGTACGTGCATGTTAACACATATGTGCAAGATTCTAGCTCAATTTCTAGTAACGGGGATAGTGTGGAACTAGAAGTCAGGTGACCAGATGTATGTGATGTCATTCTGTAATCCAGCACTGAAATTATATTTTAATACTAGATGAGACAGAAGTCTCAGAGCAGTCTGTTTTTAAAACCTGACAAAGAAGGACCACTCATCCACTTCATCTTGCCTTGCTCTGGTAAGTAAATTAGGGGACAGTAATTCTTTAGATCAGTCAAGAAAACATAGTGAGATTAGTTAAGTATTGTTTTTCTTTATCTTTCCATTGCTGTTATTTTCAATATTTCCTGAGTTTATTGTAAATAGATATTTACTATTTTCATATTATTTTATTAATTATTTTTAAATATATTTAAATTTTTCATTGTGGCTGGTCTTTTACAGACAATCTTAACCTTTGAGAGTATTTATATTTATTTGGTGACAATGTGGCTGCTCCTGAATGCCTTGCTGCATTGGTTCATAGGTTCAGAGGTAGGTACTAGGCGATCTGCCCAAGGGCATTTTTAAGCCTAGCCAGGGTGAGCCAGCTTTCACCACACCAATGATTAATTAACTGAGCCTCTGTCAAGCAGAGCCAATGAAGTGATCCCAGGGGTGTATTTTCTGTTACCCATCCACTCGTCAAGGCTTCTCTTGAAGAGTGTTAGTGAGGGGCTCTGCCTAATGTAGTTAGGAATTTTGTTCCAAAGCATGGGGAGTCTCTGTGACAGGAATCTATCCCTCCAGCATTTCTATTTATTGTTGTGGTGGGGTTTAGCTCACTAGAGCGCGTGGCTCGCAGTGACTTGGATTTCTTTAGGTGGAGCATGTCCATCAATTCTGAGTTGGACATGGCTTTGTAAGTCAGACAGAGATCATCTCTGAGTAAGCGATATGCCACTGAGTACAGCCAGAGTTTTTTCAGTCAGGCTGCATAGGACATATGTTTAAGTAATTAGATGGGCCACATAGAAGGATTTCCTAACTACTTTGGAAATATGATTGTCAAAGGAGAGATTACTATCTACCTGGGTCCCCAGATCTCTTATTACCTCTTCTGTATTAAGGGGGATGCCGCCTATGTGGTAATTCGTGGGTGTTTTATTTTTCCCAAACGGGATAACTATGCATTTTTTGGCATTTAGCTTGAGGCCATGACTTTGACACCAGGTATCTGTCTCAGTAAGGCCTTTTTGAAGGACGTCCATGTCAGTCGGAGAGTCAATTATGGCTCCCAGTTTGCAGTCATCGGCGAACTTGGTTAGCCATAGTCCTCCTGTGTTTGCCTGTACTTCTGAGAAATATATGCTGAACAGTAGGGGTTCCAGAACAAAGCCTTGTGGGACACCACTTGTGACTGGTTTAGAGTCAGACCTGGAGCCTGCTATTTTTACCGTGCGAGTTGTCTCTGTAAGCCAGTTGGCAACCCATCTTGTGACGTAGGGGTTTATGTTCAGGCTGGTGAGTTTTTCTATAATACCTGAGTGCGGAATGGTGTTGAACGCCTTGACGAGATCAAGGTAGGCTGTGTGAACCATCTTTCCCTCATCTATGGCCTTGGTGACTGTCTCTAAGAAGTCAAACAGGTTTAGTAGGCATGATCTGCCCTTAACAAAGCTGAACTGGGTCGGGTCAAGTGTTTGGAGGTTCCCAATGTCTTTGTTAATGAGTTCCATGATGATGCGCTCCATAGTATTGTAGACCAGGCTAGTCAGGCTTATGGGGCGATAGTTACCAGGGTCAGTTGTGGCCCCTCCTTTGTGGAGTGGAATAACCATTGCTGTGCCATTCTAGGGGCACATAGCCTGTAGAGAGGCTGAGGTTGAACAGCGTGTTTAGGTGGGGGGTTAGTTAATTCTGTAGTTCGTGCAAGATGCAGACTGGGACACCATCTGGCCCCACTGATGCTGTGTTTTTGGCTTTTCATAGGGCTGATGTTAAGTTGTCTATCTCGCCTTCATTCTTGCTGGTTGGGATCAGAGCAGATCCTTGGCTCCAACTTGGCCATCTTCAATAGCTTGAGAGCTGTTTACTGGCTCGAGGCTACCCCCTTATCCCATAATGCCTAGTGACAGCTACCCAGATCTCCTTTGCCGCTTCAGCTGCGAGGGTGTCGTTTTTCTGGCTCGAGGCTCATATATTTAGCTTTTTGTGTAAACTTTCCTTCTAAATTTAAAAATTTTCTAGTATTTTTTTCTATTTAGAATAGTTATACTTGCTGTTATTTTTTCTTGTATCTCGCCCTTGTGTTAGAACTCGTTTAAGTTAGAAAGTTCTCCCCACCCCTCCACCATCCCTAGGTTAGTCGTTTCACATAGAGGCTCTTCTTTTTCTCTTTTTTTCCTTATTGTTATAAAAAAATATATTGTAGTTAGCATAGTACTGGTGTGTTTGTCTAGGTTAGTACTGTTTTTTGTGTCAGTAGTTACTTCTTAGTCCTCCTTTTTTTAGTACAGCATGTCTAAGGAAGCTAAGGTTTCTGGTTTTAAGAAGTGTGACTCATGCTGTCAGAAAATGTCTCTGACAGATGGGCACACTAGTTGTGTCTAATGTTCAGGCGCTGTTCACCTGCAGGACTCTTGTTCTATTTGCCATGCTTTTAGTCCAAGAGTCCTGCAGGAGCGTAAGAACAAACTAATTCTTAGGGGTCTATTAAAACCCCAGGATTCACCGGCAAAGAGTTCACAGCCAGTGAAATACCTAAAGTCCACTAAGCCATCGGATCCATCCTCGAAGCCGACTCATGTGCTGGATTTACCTTCTAAGTCAGTTCCGGCTGGCACCGACAAGACAACCTCCCCGTCGGCTCCATTGGATGTTTCGGAGCCATCGTGGATTCACAAGAGGCCATGGTCCCCTTCCTTAGAGTCGGTGCATTCAGCTCCTCGGTCTCCATTGCTTCAAAGTGAGTGTAGCCACTGGTCCTCTCACTCATCTCGGTCCTCTAGGCTGTCAGATCACGATGTGGAGAGAGTAGTCAGTAGGTTGTTAAAGTCGCAGACACTAGCTAAATTATTATCCAGCCCTCCTCAACAGGTATTAGCTGCATAGGTTCATAGGTTGGTACTAGGCTATCAGCCCTAGTATAAAAGCCTAGCCATAACAATTCCCTGGCTATTTCTTCCCACACTATTTACTTCCCTGGACCCCTGTCTAGCAGGGTGACTGACGTGATCCCCGGAGTAAATTTCCTTTCTCCCATTCAATCGTCAAGGTTCCTTTTGAAGAGGACCAAAGAGGCACTCTGCTTGACATGTATGGGCAATCTGTTCCAGAGTCTGGGGAGTCTATGGGTCAGGAACCTATCCCTCCAGCATGTTTTGTTTATTGTGATGACAAGGTTTAGATCCCTGGAGCATGTGACTCTGAGGGATTGGGATTTCTTTATGTGTAACATGTCCAACAGCTCTGGGTTTGACATGGCCTTGTATGTTAAGCAAAGATCGCCTCTGAGTAGACAATATGCGACAGAGTATAGCTGGAGTTTTTTAAGGCGGTCAGTGTAGGGCATCTGCTTTAGGCCTGTGATTGTTTTAGTGAGGTATTTCTGTGGCCTTTCCAGTTGTTGCAGATGTCTTTGAGAGGTACATACCAAACGGGGAATTGTATTCTATAATGGGTCTAATGAGGGATGAGTACAGTGGGACAATGACCTCCTTTTTTCTGGATGAAAAGCCCTTAGTGATGAGGTGTGCCACATAGAAGGATTTCCTGACTGTTGTGGCGATGTGGTTATCGAAGGTGAGACCACTGTCCACCTGTTTCCCTAAGTCTCTTATCAAACTTTCGGTGTTTAGTGTACTGCCACCTATATGGTAATTCACGGATACATGTTTTTCCCAAAGGGGATAACTATACATTTCTTGGCATTGAGCTTGAGCCCATGGCTCTGGCACCAAGCATCTGTTTCTGTAAGGCCCTTTTGTAGAGTATCCACATCATTTGGGGATTCAATAATGGCTCCCAGTTTGCAGTCATCTGCAAACTTTGTTATCCAGAGTCCCTTAGTGTTGGCCTGTACTTCAGAGAAGTAGATGCCAAACAAGAGCGGTCCCAGGACTGAACCCTGAGGTACTCCACTTGTCACTTGTCTGGAGCTGGATTTGGAGTCGGCTACTTTTACAGTGTGGGTTCTATCAGTAAGCCAGTTAGCAAGCCATTGGATGACATAGGGATTAATGCCCAGCTTAGTAAGTTTATTTATGATTCCAGAGTGGGGGATGGTGTCAAAGGCCTTGGCAAGGTCTAGATAGGCTGTGTGGACCACCTTACCCTTGTCCATGGCTCTTGAGACTGATTTGAAGAAGTCAATCAAGTTCAGGAGACAAGATCGGCCCTTCACGAACCCAAACTGGGTGGGATCCAGTGTTTGAAGTTTGCCAATGTCTTTGTTTATAAGTTCCATGATAATACGCTCCATGGCCTTGCAGATAAGGCTTGTCAGACTGATGGGACGGTAGTTTCCCGGATCCAAGGTGGATCCCCCCTTGTGGAGTGGGATAACTGTAGCTGTGCGCCACTCAGTGGGCACGAAACCTGAGGTGAGGCTATGATTAAACATGACACTTAGGTGAGGTGCCCGTTCATATTGTAGTTCATGTAATACACATCCCAGGATGTCATCTGGTCCCATGGATGCTGTATTCTTAGCTTTGGAGAGTACATTTTTTACCTGTGTGGCTGTTATTACCGGAATTTGGCAATCTTCCGGTATTGAGATGGGCCATTTAGGGGGTGAGAGGGGGGTGAAGTTGGCACTGAATCGATCTGCCAGGATATTGGCAATATCCTTGGGATCAGTATATTTAATGCCATTCTGTTTTAGCTCAGAGCAGATCTGAGCATTGCCATTTAGATTCTTGACATAGATATAGAATGCCTTGTTGTTGTCTTTGGAATCTTTGGCAATTTTATTTTTGTAACTAGCTTTGGAGGATTTTATGAGGGATCTCAGTTTCTTACTGAGGCTGGTAAGGAAGTTTTTTGCATCCTGGGATTTTCCTCTTTTCTGCAACAGTTTCTTCCTTTTGTTGTAAAGTTTGTTTATGGCAGGGGACCACCAGATTGGCTTCTTTTTTTTGGATGAGAGCATCTTGGTTCTATTTGGGATGGCACGATTTATGCATGAGTGGATGTGCTCATACAGTGCCTTAGTGTAGGATTCAGAAGTTGAACTTTCAGCTCCCGTCTGCATGGGTGTCATGAAGTTTGTCACTTCTGACTTGAGTAGCATGAAGCTGGCTTTTTTTTATGTTTTTTATGGAGGTTTCCTTACTGGGGGGTGGGGGTGGGATGTGGATGTTAAGGGTCATTAGCTTATGGTCATCCACTTCACTTGATATTCCTCCTCCAACACCAATGAGTTCAGAGCCAGAGTTCGCTGGGGTTTGGGTAGTGGAACCATTGGCTCCAATCACCATATCCTCTTCGGTTCCGACCTCAGCTCTGATTACCTCGATACTTCCTTTGATCGAGGAATCTGGTCACCAGAGCTTTCTTGTCGGCTCCAGAGGGGGGGGGGAGTGGCATTGGACCCTTGCCCAACACCGTTCTCCCTATTGGAGCTTCGGCACAGGTGAGCTCAGCTCCAACATCGGCCTCGGAGCCGTCCCCCTCGGCGTGGAGAAAGATTCCTGTTTCTTTGGAGCCAAAGCTTTCTCTTCCTCAAGATGGGGGCACCTTTGAGGTCATGCAGAGCCTGCTGTCCCCTGAGTCAGCTCCACTACCGGCTCCACCGACTCCATTCCCTATAGTGTCTGTGCCTACCTCTGCCCCTTCTCCAGACCCCAAGCGTAGGGAAGCGATGGTCCAGGACACCCCATTGAGTGCTTCCTCTTCTTCTGAGGCCTCTCCTGATCTCTCAGAGGAGCCCCCTTGGAAGAAGAAGTGCAAGAGGAAGCACATTGACTCCCCGGAGTTTGTCACTTCTGATACGGACTTAGATGATAAGGAAGGGTCCCTAAGATCCCCCTCTGAAGATGTTTCATTCATGGACAACCTTGAAATGCTTAGGCAGAGGGGGAACTGGACTCCCCTAGCCCCTACTGAGGATGAGTCCATATTCGTGGATGCCTTCGGTTCCCGACCTTCCACCTCCTGGGTTTCTTCGCCTTTCAATCCACTCATGTCTGTAGTGGCTTGAAAGGCTTGGTCACCTCCAGACACAGTGGAACCAACTCCAAGGAGACCAAATAAGTTCATTACAGCCCCCCCCAGGATAAGCAGTTTCTTTCTAAGGGTGTGCCCGTTGATGCCATGGTGGTAGCAGCTGCCACCAAAAAAGAGATGGCAGAGACCTCTTCATCTGTTCATCCTCCTAACAAGGAGTCTAGGATGATGGACAGATACGGAAAGTGAATGTTTGCTTCAGGGACCTTCTCTATGAGGTCCCTGAACTACTTATGTCACTTTACTCGTCTTCAGAGGGATCTCCTAAAAGAGCTAGGAGACAACCTTCAAGATCCTACAGCTGAGGGAGTTCAAGCCAAAGTAACTTCCCAGCTAGTGACTCTTAATTTCGTAGTCAACTCCTCCATGAGGCTCATTTACTATGCTGTCGATGGAGCGAGTAGAGCTGTGGGCACTGCTGTGGCCCTCAGGAGGCATGCTTGGATGCGGCTGTGTAATTCTGCGGAACCCTTTCAAGTGTCTTTCACCAACACGCCCTTTTATGGCTCCTTTCTCTTTGGGCCACAGGTGAAAGACACTTTGACTAGCTGTGAGCAAGAAGGCAAGACTCTCTCTGCCATGGGAGTCCATTTTTCCACTCCCTCAAGACCCTTCCCCAAGGGTCAGAAGAGTGGAAAGATGTGGTTCCGCAAATCTCAGGGAGCCTTGCCTGACACACTTAGTGATTTTTCCTCCAGAGGCAGAAGGGGAAACAATAATAATAGATGCCACCCTCATGGCAGAGGGGGTCCACAGAACCAGGGCAACAGAGAATACTTCTCTGAAAAGCCCTTCCAGCATCCCTGAAGGGTTGCCCAGCTGCTCACCTCTGGAGGCAGTCAGAGGAAGACTTTTGCTGTACCCAAAAGCCTGGCAAAATTTAACAAGAGACAGATGGGTACTGTCCATTATATCCGGAGGTTACAAAATTCCCTTCCATCAAACCCCCTTACAGTCAAAGAAGGCCCTTCCAGATGTTCCACCCAATCTGAGGGAGCAAGCAGTTATAGAAGTTTCAAAACTGCTAAGAAAAAGAGCCATCCAAGAGGTCCCCGCAGAGCAGCTCGGATCCAGGATTTACTCAAGGTTCTTTTTAGTACCAAAAAAGACAGGGGACTGGAGATCCATTCTGGATCTCAGCAGATTAAACAGATCTGTACAAAGAACAAAGTTTCGGATGGTCATGCTACAGTCCATTCTACCCTTTCTGGGTCAGGGCAATTGGATGTGCTCAATAGATCTTCAGGATGCATACTACCATATCAAGATGGACAGACGTTCCAGGAGATTTTTTCGCTTTTGGGTGGGGGCCAGTCATTACCAGTTCAGAGCTCTGCCCTTTGGTCTCACCTCAGCCCCCAGGGTGTTCACCAAATGTATGGCAGTGGTCACGGCTCACCTGAGATGTCAAGGATTCCAGGTGTTTCCATATCTGGATGACAGGCTCCTCACTGCTACCACCAGGCATCAACTCCTACAAGCACGGGATTACACAATCACTTTTTGCACCCAGCTAGGTATTACCATAAATTTCAAAAAATCTGCCTTGCTGCCCTCTCAGTCTATCACTTACATAGGAGTAGAATTAAACACAAAGGAAATGTTCGCAAGGTTACCACTGGAAAGAGTGTCCACTATTCGTCAACAAGTGCAAGTTCTAGTGCAGAGCAAGAAGATACAAGTCAAATATGTCCTTCAAACTCTAGGCTTCATGGCAGCTACCATCCTCCTTCTTCCATTGGCATGCTTCCGATGAGGATTCTTCAGTGGCTTCTTTTCACACAGTGGTCTTTCCAAGAGCTACCCATGTCTCACATGATCATGATTACAGAAGCATGAAAAAGGCACCTTTCCTGGTGGATGGTCTGCCCACTAGTGACTCAGGGCAGACCCTTCATTCAGCTCCCTCTGGTAGCCATAGTGACCACAGATGCCTCCCTGATAGGGGTGGGGGTGGGCATTATCTGGGCAGGACAGGCCAAGGCACTTGGCAACCTCACAAGTACCATCTGCACATAAATGTCCTAGGGATGAGAGCCGTGCTCCTAGCATTGCAAGCCCTTCAAGACTCTCTTCCTTCTGGGACCATTGCAATCTAAACAGGCAATATGTCAGTAGTGTGGTACATCAACAAACAGGGCGGGACCAAATCTTACCCCTTGTGTCAAGAAGCACTCAGACTGTGGCAGTGGGCGATTTCCTCCCAACGTTTTCTAATTGCGACGCACATCCCTGGAAGATCCAACGTCATAGTGGACAGGCTCAGCAGAGCTATTCTCATGCCTCACGAGTGATCTCTGAATCAGGAAGTTGCTGACCTGATCTTCCGCAAATGGGGACAGCCTTGCTGTGATCTTTTTGCCACCACATTCAACAGCAAATGCAGCAACTACTTCTCCCTCCTTCCGCTTCCAGGTCACCTACCCAGGGATGCTCTAGTCCACAATTGGCCTCAGGGACTCCTTTATACATTTCCTCCCTTTCCCCTTATATCAAGACTCATACAGAAAGCAAAGTCGTTGGCTTGCAAAATGATCCTCATTGCCCCCTACTGGCCTCGACAGATTTGGTTTCCGTTCCTACACCTCTATCTTCTCGATCAGCCCTGGGCTCTGGACCCGATTCCAGATCTACTGGTTCATCAATCAGGCGGGTTACATCAGTCCCTTCAGACTCTCCAGCTCACAGCTTGGTTGCTCCACTTCCAACCCTAGCCAGGCTCCCTAGCATTTCCCCAACAGTCCGTGAGATTATCGTTTCCTCACGTAAGTCCACCACCAGGACTATTTATGCTAGCAAATGGAAATATTTTTCGTATTGGGCTGAGTCTAGGAATGTGGATCCCTTCTCAGCCCCAGTCCTAGAGATCCTAGAGTTCCTAGCACAACTGTTTCACTCTGGAGCCGTTTCCACTACCATTAGGGTGCAATTAGCAGCCATTTCTAATTTTCACATCGGGTTACAAAATTCAAGCATCATGTCTCACAAGCTCTGTAAAGTCTTTTTGAGAGGGACATCTCTTCTTAGACCTCCAGTAAGAGACCCCCCTCCTCCCTGGGACCTTAATCTAGTCCTAACATCCTTAATTTTGCCTCCTTTTGAAACAGCGGCATTATGCTCCATCAAATTTCTCTCTTGGAAAACACTTTTTCTGGTTGCTATTACTTCAGCCAGACGAGTCTCAGAACTACAGACACTATGTGTCCGCCCCCCTTATCTGGTTTTTCATAGGGATAGAGTTTCTCTGAGGACAAATCCTTCATTTCTTCCCAAAGTCTGCTCTGAACATAATTTAAATCAATCTATAGATCTCCCCATTTTCTTCCCCAATCATAGCAACAAGGCAGAGTACAAACTTCACCAATTGGACATGCACAGGCAATTGCGTTTTTGCCTTCATAGAACTAAAGAAATAAGAAAATTAGACCAATTGTTTATGTCTTATGCCTTAAACAAACAAGGTCTCCGAGTTTCCAAGGTTACTATATCTAGATGGCTATCCCATACTATTTAATTTATTTATCAGTTACGTGATAAGGAATTACCATCTAAACCGAAAGGTCATTCTACTAGGGCATTAGCCACCTCTGTAGCTTTCCAGTCTAGGTTGCCCATGGATTCCATATGTGCAGCTGCTACGTGGGCAAATCATACCTTTATTTCTCATTACAAGGTGGATATGATCTCCCGGAACAGAGCTGATTTTGGTTCTACTGTTCTGAAGAGTCTGTTCCACTGAGCCACCCAGGACCAAGGTGCTAGGGACGCTGTCCCAACCAGCAAGAATGAAGGTGAGATAGACAACTTAACATAAAGAAGTTATGTACCTACCATAACATTCCATGTTAGTTGTCTTCATCTCGCCTTCTTTCTTGCATCCCGCCTCCCGTTCCCCTGTCCTAGTGGATCGAGAGGAGTCCCTTTTCACTGGCTGAGTATTCTTTGTTTCCCTCTATTGATTTAGAGGATATGGGAGGTATAAGTCAACCAGTTCTTTTGACTGGTTTATTCTCTTGTTATGTCTGGAGTTAGCTATTTCAAATGAGATCTGGGTAGCTATCGCTAGGCATTATGGAATAAGGGGTAGCCTTGAGCCAGTAAACAGCTCTCGAGCTATTGAAGATGCCGAGTCGGAGCCGAGGATCAGCTCCGATCCCAACCAGCAAGAAAATAGGTGAGATGAAGCCAACTAACATGGAACGTTATGGTAGGTACATAACTTCTTTTTTTCACCTGTGCTTCTGTGATTTCCGGGACACTACACTTTTCTAGTATTGTTGTGGGCCCTTTTGAAGGTGAGAGGGAGGTGAAGTTTGCACTGAATCTATCTGCCAGGAATTTGGGAATATCAGTAGGTTCAGTATATTTTGTGCTATTTTGCACTAGTTCAGTGCATATCTGTGAGTTGCCACTTAGATTCTTGACATAGCTAAAGAAGGCTTTGTGGTTATCATTCGAATCCTTGGCTATTTTTCTTTTGAAGTTAGCCTTGGATGATTTTATGAGGGACCTTAGTTTCTTACTGATACTGATCAGGGATGTATTTCCTTCTTGGGATTTGCTTTTTTCGGAACTAGTTTCCTCCTTCTGTTGTATAACCTGTTTAAGGCAGGGGTCCACCAGACTGGTTTCCTTCTCTTAGGGGAGTGAGTCATGGTTTTGCTAGAGATGGCATGATCCATGCATCCTTGTAGAGTGCAATTGTAAAGGATTCTGCATCTTGGGCAGTGTTATCCTTTAGCGTGGGGGCTGTGAAACTTACCACCTCTGCCTTAAGTAAGGTGAAGTTTGCTTTAGAAAAGTTTTTCACTGTGGTTTCCTTGGTTGGGGGTGGTGGTGGGGTGTGGACATCCAGGGTGATTAGTTTATGGTCTGATCTAACCAGTGACGGGCTGACCTCCGGTACGGAACACCTGTTGCCCATGTTGGTGATGACCAGGTCCAATATGTTGTGGCCTCTGGTAGGGGAGTTTACCAGCTGATCCAGGGCATTTGAGTTGATAAATTCCAGGAAGCGCTGAGCCTGAGAGTTTGTACTCAAGTAGTTTTCCCAGTTAACGGTAGGGTAATTGAAATCGCCCAGTATCAGGATGTTCGGTAGGACCTTCATGTTTTCCAGTGTCTCCAGAAAGGTAGAGTGGTGGTCCTGGGTCATGGAGGGTGATCTGTAGCAGGCCATAATTTGCATTGCAGATTTGCCCAATGTTAGTTGCACATGGATGATCTCAGAGGTATCATGCTGCGCCACTAACCTGGAGGTGTGAGTATCCTTGATAAATATGGATACACCCCCTCCTTTTGTGTTTCGGTCTGTGCTCTGTGGCTGAAATGTGTGGCATGACTTGTAGCCCTGTAGTGCTGGAGTGCTCTCTGGAGCCTTGGACCAGGTTTCAGTTACTGCACAGATGTCGACGTTCTCCATACTTAGGAGTGCTTCGAATGCATGCATTTTGAGATTTAAACTCCTGGTGTTGAGAAGCATAACCCTAATTTTTTTACTTGTGCTGTTTACGGTGGTGGGTTTGAATTTTGAGCCTTGCCTAAAAAAGGCACTATGGGGGCAGCAAGAGCCTTGGCCAGTATTCAAAAGCCAAGCGGTGACAGGTGCAAGCCGTCTCTTGCAAAGCAATGGGGCTTATCGAGCATGTCATCCCAGGCTGACAGACACTGGATCCCCTTTGAATGACACCAGAAGCTTAGCCAATTGTTGAAATTGATCATTTTTTATTTTGTACTGAGGTATCATTCTTGGTGAGGGTAGGATGCTACTCAGGGTCAGGGTTATACCCGCCTGGGCTACATGATCAGAGAGCTCTTCCATGTCTCTTTTCATGTAGTTCAGGGAGGTACATCTCAGGTCATTCACACCAACATGAACAATGACAGAGTCATATTTGTACTTGTTCTGGAGTGACCTGAGTGCTTGTGTTATGTGGCGGATTCTGGTTCCCGATAGGCAGCTAATAGTAACCTTCTTCTTGTCCAGCCTAGTGAGTAGGGCTTCAGTGTGCCTGACTATTGAGTCACCTATTACTAGTGTGTTAGGTATGTTATTGCACCTTAAGGGCTGTGATTGTGCAGCACATTGATTTTGTGTTTTATGTGTTGTCTGGTTTGTGATGGGAGGTGCAGGTTCTGTGAGTGTCTGCTTTGGAGCTCTCTGATGCTTTTGCAGGTTTTTATTTAGTTAGTAGTTAAACACTACCATTTCTAATAGTATTAATTTTACTCAGTATAATTGGGTACCCTTGTAAGAGCCTTTGAGTAGCTGGCTTTGGAGTGTTCTGGTGGCAGTATCTACCTTATAGTCAGGGCAGATGGGGAAAAGCTGGTAAATCTTTGCCAGTCTTTCCAAGGTATGTGTGTGTGTGCGTGTGTGCATGTGTGTGTGTGTGTGTGTGTGTGTGTGTGTGTGTGTGTGTGTGTGTGTGTGTGTGTGTGTGTGTGTGTGTGTGTGTGTGTGTGTGAAAATCAAATCTCAAACAGTGTGTTTGTCAGCTGCTTGGAGGAGGGACACAGAGCATTGGTTTCACAGAGAGGGTGGTGGAGAACTTGGCTTGAAACACTTGGCTGAGGACTCTACAGATGTGGTCAGTGGTGGAGTCTTATTTGGTGCTTAGAGAAACTGAGGGAAACCTAGACCCAGGACTGAGTGTGCTCCCTGTGTGCTTTTAAGGGAGACTGTGCTTGGAGCAGAGAGCTGCATCTGGAAATCCTGTGTGTATCTATTTATTTTGTTCCAAGTGAGTGTCCATCACTGGTGTCAGTGGCAAGGATTCAGGCTCCTTGATTACTGGCCTGGGGCAGGGGGGGATGTCACAATTATATTGGAAAATGTATTGTCATGTATTTTTTGGTACAAGAAGTAAATGAATATAAACATGTAAGTGAGAATTATTTATTAGTGTATATCTGTAAGAGAGTAATAAAAGCAGGGAAAGGTGGAAGGATTTCAGAGGAAATGCACATAATTATGCAGGGGATGGCTGTGGAATTGAGATTGTGAGAGGAAAGAAACAGAACGGAGCAGGAACAGACACCTCTAGTGGCAGTGCACATGTGCAAAGCTTTGAGTCAAACAGCTGAAACATAGCAGGTAAATATACAGAAGTTTTGATTAATTGTTATAAGCACAAGTAATAAATGTGTCAAAATACAGCTCAGTTAGAGTAGGGTGTCAGAAGTAAAAATACACAATATTACACTAGCTGGTGATGTACACAAGTTTAAATAACCAAAACAATTCCAAAGAATGGGTTAGCGAATAAGGAAGCACTGTAGACTTTAACAATTTAGTAAACGAGTCATCTGCAAGACCATGTCTGTAACCTGTTGCTTACTATTAAGTAAAACAAAAATAGAGAAGAGATATGGTAAAATAATTAACTGCAAGGGAAACAACAGTGTAGCACACAACACCCACCTTATGTAGCACACAACACACACATAGACTAATGCATGTTGGGGCACTTAAAAGCAATTTTTCTCCAAGAAACTCTTTACAACCATGGCAGTACCTGCATAAAAGCTGCAGTACCTACCAAAAGTAAGCCCAGGACTTACCCCAATAAGAAACTGCCCTGGTGGTATCCCAAATTAAACATGATATACAACAAAAGGGAAAAAATATAGCAGAAATCAGAAAGGTATTTCCTAGAAAGATAAAAACTCTCTCATCAAATGAAACAGGCAACTAAGAGGACTAATTAGGTCATGCAAAGTCATTGTTGAGGTTAAGATAGCTTTCCAGATGAAAGATAAGTATAATGGCTTCTTCAGCTATGTCTGAAACCTCAAGGGCAGCAGACAGTAACATGCTGAACTGATGGTTAATGATACCAAATTCACCATGCCTGGTGATAAAGTGAAACTATTTGCATAAAATGTCAGTTCCAGCTTTATCCCCTCTCTCTCCCCCTAACTATCTCTCAAAAATACTGTCAAATGTAACCCCTGAAACTGTAACTAGGGAGCATATACTGCCTGAGCTTGCTAAAGCCAAGAACATGGTCTCAATGGGCCCTGATAACACCCCAGTTTGTCTCCTGAACAGTCTAAAATATGACTTATCAGGACCCCTGGAGTCATTATTTTACTGTAGTTCTAAAATAGGCTTTGTGCCGCATGAATGTAGGACTGCGACAGTTATCCCCCCTTCATAAGGGGGACCTTCAACAGATAGTGGAAACTATAAACCCATACATCTGATTAGTCTTATTTACAAAGCCACGTAAAGAATTATCATAGAAATTATCAATGAGGACATAAAAGACTTCCAGACAGTGGATCCATTCCAATTTTGGCAATGTCAAAGGTCATGCTTACTGAATCTGGTGGACTTCTTTGAAACAGTTACTAAGACAATGGAAAGGAGAAAATGATGCAGTTGGCCTACTTAGATCTGGCTAAAGCATTTGATGCAATACTTCACTCGGGCTTTGTCAACAAACTTATGGAATGAGGCATAAACATGTTGGATAGCTGACTGGCTTAGTTATAGGACCCAAGGGTTTTGAACTGGTGAGGCTTCCTCCACAAAGAGGCTGGTCACCAGTAGAATCTTTCAGGGGTCTGTGCTAGGTCCACTCCTCTTTGGCATCTACTTCTTGGATGTCAAAGCCCATGTGAAAGGCCTCTGGATAACCAAGTTCACAGATGATTGCAAACTGGTAGCAGTCCTTGAATCCCCCCCAAGATGAAAACATCCTTCAGAAAGATCTAACATAGATAAATTATTGGTGCCAAAGCCATGGCTTCAAACTCAATAACACAAAATGCATTATAGTACCTTTTGGGAGGTTAGCCACGTCAGGTAACTATGTCATCAATAAAATAACCCTAAAAGTTGATTCACTAGTCAGGGATCTGACAACTCATGTAGATAGTAACCTAGCCTTCAACCAACATGTATCCATGGTAGGAAGAAAATCCTTATATGTTGCTCAACTTACAGTGTAACTTCCACAAAGGTTGCTTACAAAACGAATACAGGGAGTAAGCACAATGTCATATGATGATCACCACAAAGCCCTATCTCTTCACTTGGTATCATATCAACTTCTAAGTTGTGATCTTTGCCTGGTATACAAGGCATCACCGGACCCTGTTACGGTGAATCTTTTGCACATCTGCAAAACAAGCAGCATCAAAACTACTAGATTAAAAGATCTAAATTTTGCTTGTAATATAAGTAGGACATATAGAGATAGATATGTTTCTCAGTGAATTCACATTCTCTTGAACAGGCTTCCCATGCATATGGAGCAGAGTTCCTCCCTATCATTATTTAAGTGCAACTTTGACCACTGGATGGATAATTAGAAATTCATCCCTGGTCTGGCACCTATGTCTCTGATGGACAGGGATGTAAGTAAATTATCCACTATGAAAATCAAATTTGTGGGACCCAATATCCCTGGCTGTGTCCTACACTAACTCAGGCAAGAGCTCTCATTACCACTAGGCACCCTATTCAACCAAAGCTTGTGCACCAGCTTCTTCTCAGCAGAATGGAGGACACCCACTGTAATCCCTCTGCACAAAGGTGGAGCATCCACCAACCCAGGCAGTTATGGACCCATCAGCCTAACTAGCCTGATCTGCAAGGTCATGGAACGCATTATCAGGGATCTTATAGACAAGGACATTGGCAGCCTCCAAACGCTTGATTCCCACATTGTTTCCTTTTGTCAAAGGGAGATCATGCCTGTTAAACTTGGTTGCCTTCTTCGAAAGAGTCACCAAAGCCATGGATGATGACAAGACAGTGCACACCATGTACCTTGACCTAGCCAAACCCTTTGACACTATTCCCCACTAGGGCATAATAGATAAACACTCTCTCAGCTAGGCATCAACCCATATGTTACCAGATGGGTAGCTAACTGTCTCACTGATAGAACCCACTCAGTCAAAATAGGGGAAGCCACATCTAGTAGTAGACCTGTAACAATTGGATTGGTCTTGGGCCCTCTACTGCTTGGGATATACTTTTCTGAGGTGCAAGCCAAAACCAGTGGTCTGCGGCTGACCATATTTGCAGATGACTGCAAGCTGGGCACTGTCATAAATTCCCCTAATGATGTGAACATCCTCCAAGAGGGCCATAACCAAACTAATGACTGGTGCCAGAAGCATGGCCTCAAACTGAATGCAAAGAAATGCATCATTATCCCCTTTGGGGAAAATGGTGTCCCCACTAATTATTACATTAATAATAAGGTACTAAGCATGCAATCAGTTGTGAGGGACTTGGGAACCCAGGTTGATAGCAATCTGACATTTGACCACCATGTTGCCTCCATTGTACAGAAGGCTTTCTACATGTACCACCTCATAAGTAAGGGTATTTCATCCAGGTACTCCTCCCTTATCAGACCCATTATCGAGTACAATGCCCCCTTTGGCATGTAACTTGCCAAGCACATGCAGCAGTTGGAGAGACAACAGAGGTTACTGACCAGGAAAAGTCAGGGTCTCAAACACCTGTCCTAAACAGATAGGCTAAAAGTCCTGATCCTCTATTCAGTCTCATACAGACTGCTCAGAGGTGACCTGTGTCTGCCACACAAGGCTGTCTTAGACTCAGACTTGATGGAGTTGCTGCATATGCATAAGTCAAACTCCACTCGCACAACCCACACATAAGGTCTTAGCCTGGTCTGTGACATTAATAGAACTTGTTTGCAGGATAGATTTGTGTCCTAGTGACTTCCCCATCTGTGAAATAGACTTCCTCTCCTGTCAAGCAGAGTACCTCACTAGCCCTCTTTAAGAGGAACCTGGATGACTGCATGGGAAACAGAAAATATACCCCTGGGATCCCACCTGTGTCCCTGCTGTGCTGGACAGGGAAAACAGATGCTGACTTTAGGTTCATAGGTAAGTACTAGGCTATCTGCCTAAGGGCATCTATAAGCCTAGCCAGAATATGTTGGCTTTCACCACCCCCTTAGATTAGTTCCCTGTGCCTCTGTCCAGCAGAACCATTAGTTCCCTGTGCCTCTGTCCAGCAGAACCACTGCAGTGATCCCCGGGGTTAATTTTCTGTTTCCCATCCACTCATCAAGGATTCTCTTGAAGAGTGTTAGTGAGGGGCTCTGCCTAATGTAGATTGGAATCCTGTTCCAAAGCATGGGGAGTCTCTGGGACAGGAATCTATCCCTCCAGCATGTCCTATTTATCACTGTGGTGAGGTTTAGATCCCTAGACCGTGTGGCTCTAGGGGATTTTTTGTTTTTAGGTGGAGCATGTCCATCAGTTCTGGGGTGGACATGGCCTTGTATGTCAGGCAAAGATCACCTCTGAGTTAGCGGTATGCAACCAAGTACAGCTGGAGTTTTTTCATTTGGGCTGCAGAGGGCATCTGTTTGAGGCCAGTAATCCTCTTGGTGAGGTACCTCTTTGGTCTTTCCAGCTGTTGCAGATGTCTTGTAAGGTACATCCCAAATGGGGCATTGTACTCCATAATGGGTCTGATGAGTGATGAGTAGAGGGGCGCAATAACTTCTTTTGTTCTAGATGCAAACCCTTTTGTGATTAGGTGGGCCACATAGAAGGATTTTCTAACCACCTTGACAATATGATTATCAAATGAGAGATTACTATCTACTTGGGTCCCCAGATCCCTTATTACATTTTCTGTATTTAGGGGACTACTATGTATGTAGTAGTTCACAGGTACTTTGTTTTTTTCCAAAGGGGATGACTATGCACTTTTTGGCATTTAGCTTGAGGCCATGATTTTGACACCAGGTATCCGTCTCAGTGAGACTTTTCTGGAGGATGTCTGTATCAGCCAGAGAGTCAATTATGGCCCCAAGTTTGCAGTCGTCTGCAAACTTGGTCAGCCATAGTCCTCCTGTGCTTGCCTGTGCCTCTGAGAAGTATATACTGAACAGCAGGGGTCCCAGGACTGAGTCCTGGGGGATGCCACTTGTAACCGGTTTAGAGTTGGACCTACAGCCTGCAACTCTCACTGTGTGGGTTCTATCCGTGAGCCAACTGGTAACCCATCTTGTGATGTAGGTGTTTATGTTCAGGTTGGTGAGCTTGTCTATAATACCAGAATGGGGAATGGTGTTGAAAGCCTTTGCGAGGTCTAGGTTGGCTTTGTGGACCTCCTTTCCCTCGTCTAAAGCCTTGGTAACTATCTCAAAGAAGTCCACCAGGTTTAGGAGGCATAATCTGCCCTTAACAAAACCAAACTGGGTAGGGTCCAATGTTTGGAGGTTCCCAATGTTTCTGTTAATAAGTTCCATGATGATGCACTCCATAGCCTTGCAGACCAGGCTAGTAAGGCTTATAGGGCGATAGTTCCCGGGGTCCGTTGTGGCTCCACCTTTGTGGAGCAGGATAACTGTTGCTACATGCCACTCTATGGGTATGTAGCCTGTAGAGAGGCTGATTTTGAACAGTGTGTTTAGGTGAGGGGTTAGTTCATTTTGGAGCTCATGTAAGACACAACCTGTGACACCGTCCGTTCCCATTGAAGCTGTGTTTATGACTTTGGACAGGGCTGTTTTAACCTGTGTGTCAGTGATTGCCAGGGCTAGGCCATGTTGGGAGAGTGGCCTAGTGGTTTAAGTGTTTGCCTTACAAACACAAGGTGCAGGGTTTGAGTCTCACAAGGGATAATTGGCTAGGCTCAAAAGGGTAGTTAGATGAGTACAAATCTATGAGAAATAAGGACAGAAGGAAAACATATGCAAAGAAGGGAAATGGATGGTTTGGATATTTTAGGGTTGGGAGGGTGGCCTAATGGTTAAGGTGTTTGCCTTACAAACACAAGGTGCAGGGTTTGAGTCTCATAAGGGATAATTTGCTAAGCTTAAAATGGCTCGCAAGGGCAGTTAGCTTAGTACTAATCTATGAACCTCTATGAACCTATACATTCTTCTGGTATGGTTATGGACCCTTTAGGGGGTGGGGGTGGGGTGAAGTTTGCACTAAACCTGTCTGTCAGAATGTTGGCAATATCAGTCTGTTCAGTGTATTTTGTGCCATTCTGCACTAGCTCAGAGCAGATCTGAGAGTTTCCACTTAGGTTCTTGACATAGCTAATGAACGCTTTGCGGTTATCATTGGAGTCCTTGGCAATTTTTCGTTCAAAGCTAGCCTTGGATGATTTTATGAGGGATTGTAGTTTCCTGCTGATACTGATCAGGGATGTCTTTCCTTCTTGGGATTTTACTCTTTTCTGTTCTAATTTCCTCCTTCTTTTGTATAGCTTGTTGGCAAGGGTCCACCAGACTGGTTTCCTTTTCTTGGAGGAGTGAGTCTTGGTTTTGCTTGGGATATCACAATCCATGCATTCTTGCAGGTGCTCATAGAGTGCATTTGTAAGGGATTCAGCAGCTTGGACAGTGTTGTCCTTTAGCATGGGGGCTGTGAACCTTTCCACCTCGGTCTTAAGTAACATGAAGTTTGCTTTTGAAAAGTTTTTCATGGTGGTTTCCTTGATTGTGGGTTTGGGTGGAATGTGGATATCCAGAGTGATTAGTCTATGGTTTGATCTAACCAGCATGGGGTTGACCTCTGGTGTGGAACACCTGTCGCCCATGTTGGTGATAACCAGGTCCAATATGTTGTCACCTCTGGTGAGGGTGCTCATCAGTTGATCCAGGGCATTCGAGTTTATAAATTCTAGGAAGCGTTGGGCAAGGGAGTTAGTATTTGAGTAGTTCTCCTAGTTAATGTTTGGGTAATTGAAATCACTCAATATTAGGGCATTTGTGGGAACATGGGTGAAATTCTTAGCTAGGCTTATTAGGGCCCCTGGGCCAATAGCCTAGTATCATCTTATGAACCTGTGAACCTATGAACCTATGAACCTATGTACCTATGAACCTATGAACCTATACATATCTGGGTTGTGTGGCTAGGCTGCAGAGGTCCCTAGTGGTTGTTAGCCTAGTATACACCTATGAACCTATGTACAGAATATTAGAGTGCTTAACACTGCATACAAAAAACACTAGATGAATTGAAAGTATAAGGGATGACTCTCACCTTAAAGCTTTTTATTCGCTAATTAAACAGACATTAGAAAACATTAGGAGTAAACAATAGCAGGAAACAGAAAGATTTAAGTAGATGAAGCAGGTAAGAAGCAATCAACGGTGGTTTTATGTCTCAGCCTAAACTAGTGAAATAAAACATATATGTATTACAACAACATCAACAACAAAACAATACATAACTAATATCCCAATAGCAAAACAGACTATTCTATGTACACACATAAGCAATATTCACTTAGAACAATGCACAATAATATCAACATCTGTCCTAACTGCTTTTCCAGGGATGGCCTTCACCTATCTCCTTAAGGCTTTCCTATAGTGGCTAAATCTGGGGTTATGTTTACTCATCAAAGATTACATTAATCGAACCTCTGATAGAATGCAAAACAGTGAATGTTCATTAATCGAATGTTCACTTCAGTGAGTGTGTGAGATAGGGAAAGCAACTAGTTGGTCAACATTTTCCCAAAACACATACCACACTATTTCAAACGCACCCAGGTGGTGGGCTGTGCCCCCACACCCCGCCAACTATATACATATATATATATATATATATATATATATATATATATATATATAAATATACACACACATATATATATATATATATATATATATATATATATATATATATATATATATATATATATATATATATATATATATATATATATATATATATATATATATATACCAACTTCTAGACTGCACTACAGTAAAAAAAAGGGCATGGAAGTATTTGGATAACATCAGGAAATGTGTGTGTGATGGGGAAATGCTGGCCAACTCATTACTTCCCCCATCTTACACATTCGCTGAAGTGAACATTCAGTGAATAAACATTTACTGTTTTGTGTTTGATCATCAAAGGTTTGATGAATGTAACCTTCGATGATTAAACAGAGACCCTCTAAATCTGCATTTATATCACATTATCGAAAGATGAAAATAGCAAATGCTATTTCATCGAACCTAAAATATCTAAACCGCATAATATCGAACATTCAGAACAGCGAATTTTTTCCTTGGGGAAAATATTCTCTATTCCAAAACATATACACACAACACAAGCACACCTAAAAAACATCAATCCACACACATATACTTATAATCCTACAACTAACCCTACACTAAACTATACATACACTGCTATCTATCCACTTACCTTAAACCAAACCCTAACCCTAAGGTCCGTCATTATCGCACACTCAACTAACCCGCACCCTAACCCTAACTCACTTAACCTGCTCCTAACCCTAATTCACCTAACCTGCACCCTAATCCTAACTCACCTAACCCGCACCCTAATTGTAACAACCACACAATCGCACACTTACCTGAACCCGACCCATAAATTTCCACCATAGCGCTGAAAATAGCGAAGCCACAGAAACGGCCAACTGAATTCTTTCCCTAGGAAAGAATTCAATGTTCTGCAACTTCGCTATTTTTAGCATTCGCTCAAAACGGGCCGATATTAGAACATTCAAAGTTTTAAAACTTCAATGTTCTGATATAGACCCCTAAATCCTTGTCATCCCCAGTGCCTTTTTAGGCAACATTAGTCTTCTAAAGTTTCCAGCATAACAAAACAAGGAGCTTTTACAAAGAACTACATGTCCCTACACGTATTTTGTACCCTGGAAAATATTGATATATGCTTTGTTACATAATTGTACAAGACCAATGAGACATTCCATCAGCACAAGGTTTTAATGCCTTCTCCACATTGAAGCACATCATTATTTTGTTCTTAAAGAAACATTTCACCACTAGAGTTTTTAAACACCATGTCCAAATTTGTAATAACAATACCCCTTATTATATCATAGCTAATTAAACAGCCCCCTCCATGTCCCCATCAGCCCATACCACCTACCTAAGAAGAAAGTCCCTATGTATTAAACAAAACACTATTCTTCTAGGATATGGCAACTACTCCTCCATAAATTGGGAGACTTATACATTCTCAAATATGTATGCCCAGAAATTTCTGGACTTCGTCAATGCAAACTCTCTAGACCAGTTAGTCTGCACCTCAACCAGGGGCAATAAAATACTGGACTTGGTCCTTACCAATATAGAACAGATTTGTTCCTCACTGATTGACACTTCATTCCTGATCCCTGGTTAAATCAAACAACAAATCTGCCACATTCACCACAAAACTAAAGCAAGAAGTATCTTCTAATACCCCAGATGATCTGGCCAAATTCAAAATCCCCCTAAAACCTGATGACTCCACTGAGTATATGAAAACCTTAGCTACCAAATTGTATACACATCTCAATAGCTATTTAGATGCATCTGTTGCCCTCCAAAGTAAATACAATACAAAATTTAAGAATGAACCCCTATGGTGGAACCCACGTATGAACAGAAGCTTTAATAAAAGAAAAATAAAAACTAATCGGACATAAAAATGAACTTTACTCTTAAGATGCAAAAATCACTATTACTAAATTAAACAGATACCTTCGATCCTGATCAAATCAATCAAGGACAGATATCAGGTAAAAATTGTTACCCAGGTGAAGGATAACCACAAAACCTTCTTTAACTGTGTCAGAGACATCAGAATCAATGCTCAGCACTGTACAAAATTAATAATAAATGACATCACATACATAGACCCAGAGTACATAGCCAATGTAGTAGCAGACAAATTTAGTTCTAACTTTACCCCCCCTCCCCTCCTATACTTTCAGCACGTGTACTCACATGTATACCCCCCTCAAATTTCCCAAGAACAAGTCTTCAAGGTACTATCTAAGGCCAAGAACACTGTTTCTATGGGGCCAAAGAGCATACCAGGCTACCTACTTGTTAGCCTGAAACATGACTTGTCAGACCTCCCTATAGTGCTTATTTAATATTAGCCACCAAACAGGCTTTTTACCACTTGAATGGAGGACAGCAACAGTCATCTCCTTGCACAAAAGTGGGGCATTGATGGGCCTTGGTAATTATTGACCCATAAGCCTGACCTGCCTTATCTGCAATGTTATGAAAAGTATTATTACGGAATTAATATATCATTATAGGCAACCTATAAACTCTCGACTCAAACCAGCTTGGGATTATTATGTGCAGATGTTGCTTACTTAACCTGATTGAGTTCTTCTAGATTGTTACAGAGGCAATAGGTGAGAGCAAACAAATGCACAGTAGATATGTAGACCTCACCAAAGTGCTCAACCCCATCCCACACTCGAGTATCACGGGAGAAAAACAATCTCTAAGCTAAACGTCAATCCTTGTGTAACTTATTGGACAACCAAATGGTTTGTGGTTCTACGTCATCCAAAAGACCAGTCACTAGTGGTGTAAGCCTGAGCTCCATTCTCAGGCCACTCCTCCTTGGCATTTACTTTTCAGCATCAACGGAAATGCCAAAAGTTTATGGTAGACCACGTTTGTAGATGACTGCATATCTGTTCCATCATAAATTTCCCAGATGGAACCAATGTCCTGCAAGAGGGTCTTTGCAAAGCAAATGGCTGGTGTCAAGAACATTGATTGAAACTAAATGCCAAAAAATGCATAACAGTATACTTCTTCAAACATGACCATCCTAACCACTGCATTCGCAACATGCCTCTGAATGTTGTTCCAGTAGTCCGGGATCTGAAAACCTATGGTGACAATGATCTTTTCTTTGATAACCATATATTTATTATTGTAAGGAAGTCTCTCTTAATTGCCTAGCTTATATTTAAAGGTGTGGTGTCCAGATCCAGGGATGTAATCGCACAAGTCCACACTGCTCTCTTTGGGCCAATCAATGAATATACTGCCCCTTTCAGTATGTACCTGTCCAAACACTTGTCACAAATGAAATGACTACAATACTTTCTCACTAAAAATCAAGAGCCTAAATCATGAAAACTATGCAGACTATCACAAAAGTTTGTCCCTCTTCTCAGTGTCATAAAGGCTACTAAGCGCTGACCTCTGACTCATCTGTCCCTAATTATACTGTCAACACTCACTTAAGACATCTCAATCTCTTTTGCAACATTAATAGGACATGTTGGAGGATAGGTACCACAAAGAATGCTGCTTCTGTGGCTCAACCATTCATTCAATATAAAGCAAAGTATTTCACTTACTCCATCCCAATGTAATTTGAATGACTAGATGGCAAACCCTTAATTTAGGCCTGGTTTAGCACCACCTCCTGGATAGGGGAAACAAGCAAATCTCCCAACATAATCATTCTGCTGCCCATGTGGTATTGATACTCAAAATATAAAGGCAAAAAATCTGCCAGGGGTAATATAAGACTAGGCTTTTTAAGATCCTCACAGATCAATAGCTTAGGAAGTACCTATGAACCTAAGATTGTACAGTTCTGAGACTTAGTCGCCATTAACAGTAGAGCTTTGAGAAAGGGTCACTGTAGCAGCATGGGTACCATCCCTTATGCCCCCTTATACCACTCCAAATAACCTGCAGGTAATATGTTTTCAAAGTGCAGAAAATATACAATTACTTTATATAATTGCAGTGCAACTCATAGTTTCTACCTACAATGCATACAATTTATACAATTTGCCTACTAGAAGCATATTGGTTGACATACTTGGCCTTCCAGAAGAATGCTTCCCCAGAGAAGGTTTCTTTACTAAAAAATAATGTAAGGAAATGCCAAAGCTAATTATATTGAGTCTTGTGTCAGTGTTGAACTTACTGAGAAACATTGTTCAGCTGTTGGGAAAAAAAATAGCCAGACCATTCCTGCTTCAAAAGTGAATTAGGTTAGGGCCTATATAAGCCTAGCCAAAAATGTACCCTGGCTTTTGCCACCCAAGAAAATTATTTTCCTGTGCCCCTGTCGAGCAAAGCCACAGAAGTGATCCCCGGGGTGAATTTCATATCTCCCATCCAATCATCAAGATTTTTCTTGAAGAGTGTTAATGAGGAGCTCTGTTTGACATAGATAGGTAGCTTGTTCCGGAGTATGGGAAGATTCTGGGACAGGAATCTATCCCTCCAGCATGTTCTGTTTATTGTGGTAACAAGGTTTAGGTCCCTAGAGTGTGTAGGTCATTTTTCGTAGCTTTCTCAGGAGAACATCAGCTTCCTTCAGCTGCCACTAATTCCACTCCTCATTTATAAGCACACCTGACTCTCCTGAGTCTCTTCTGGGCTACCAGGGAGCACTCCCGAATCCACCACCACTGTGAATTCTGCTATGGATGCCTTCATTGGGTGTAAGCAGGCTTCCATGCATTCTCAGCCTCTCAGAAAAGTGCTATACCATGCGCAGAGTGGAACTTTCCAGCACTTAATGCTACTATTGCAACTAACCTTAGTTAACTCCACCCTCCCATACCCCACCCTGGGATACACAAGTCAACACTGGATGTTCATTCCCAACTCCCTTGTCACCATGTTCCTCCAATGCTCATTCTCTTAGATGAACACAGCTTGTCTGGGGTGCAGTCAAGGCTGCAAAACTCTGTGCCATGGGGCCCCGGTATAAATAAACCCAAATGTTATGATTTGCTGCTGCAGAAGCCTCTCCCTGAATATCTAATGTTGTGATGAGCACCTTACACAACTGAGCTTTTTCTGAACACACACTCACTAGCCTTATCTGACTTCTCTTCCCTAAATTATAACATTTTCTCACTGTTTTAGAGAGAATATAATACAGTAAAAAGGCTTTTTCTATATATTTGTTTTTATGCCAATATCTGTCTTTTTCATTTTTTAACCTGTGAACTTTGTACTTGTGTGCATTTTCTGAATTGTGCTACTCAGAAGTACTTTAACACTACATTTGCAACAAATTTCCTACTTTACTGTGTGATTTAGATAATAAATGAATGTGAAGTTGTTCAATCTCGCCATTTGTTCTTTACACGTGGCCCTGGGTTCGAAGCCAATCCATCGGCTCCGAGTTGGCCGCTTTCCAAGCTCAAGATCTTTGAGTTAGCTTGAGGCACAGTCCCTATCCCATGATGCTCTTCTACCAACCCCAGATCTAGTTTGCCACTGCAACGGATCGCATGATCTTTAGAGGAAGCTCGGGCCAGTAACCTTCTTTATTATATTTAAAGAATTTAAAATTTCTTATTAGACATATCAGGGATCTGATATTTGTGAGACTTCTCATATTTCTTGTAATTGTTGTTTAGTGAGTTGATTGAAAGTTATATTTTTGTCTTCTAATTCAGAGCGGTTGCTCCTAGGCCTTTAGCCCTTCTTGAGTTGCATTTACTTGACAGACCTCAGTCAAATTTAATACCCTATCCCCTTATTTTTCTTAGAATTATTGTATTTGAATGTTTTTGTGTCACATTTTTCTCATAGTCATTGCAGTTCAGGGATCTGAACTTTCTAAGGAGTTCTGTGGTTTCAATTTTTTGATATTGTTATCAGGGATCTGATATTTGTGTGTAACTGTTTATAATGTCAGAGAAACAAAAATCTGGTTTTAAAAGGTGTGACTGTGGACAGAAGATGTCATCACTGATAGCCATGCTTCTTGTGTGTATTGCTTGGGTCCACTACATTTACAAGAAGATTGCTCTATCTGCCATTCCTTCAGTGGCAGGGTCTTATTAGAGAGCCGAAGGAAATTGGTCAATAGAGGGCTGTTGAAGCTAGATTTCCAAGAAGCATTAGACAAGACTGTCCAGACCTTCGTGTCCTCGAAGGGGTCGAAGTCTTCTAAGGTGTCATCAGTGCACAAGTCTTCTGTTCCGAGCATCACTGGGAAGACTCAGTCTCCGGCTCCACAGCCTTCGGAACTGTGCACCAAAATGTTACCTCGGAGCCAAATCATTGTGTTGGAGCCGGTGTCGGAAGTTTTAAAGTCCCCGATCCTTAAGTTGGTAGCTTCTTCGGCTCCTTCGACCCATTATTCCGGTACCCTTTCCGACATTGATGTGGACCGCGTGGTGCAGAGACTTGTGGTGAACCCGGCCCTGGCCAAATTGCTTTCAGCTTCGACCCAGTTGGCTTCAAAGTCTACGAGCCCCCCCACCATGATTTCTGCTCCTTCTCCGAGGCCAGTTGAGCCTTCAGAGCCGGAAAGAGAGGATCTGATAGTGGTGGAACCCTCAGAGCCGAGGCCTGTTCCAGTGCCCTCAGCTCCGTTGACCTTGACTTCTTCAGTTCCGATTGAAGAGTCTCGGAGCTGACACTCTCTCACTGGTTCTGGGGGAGAGAGTCGAACAGATGCTTCAGTTCTGACTCTCCCTCTCGGGGCTTCGGCGCAGATGAGCTCGGTTCCATCCTCTGGTTCGGAGCCTGTGGTCTCTGCCCCTGGGAGATTGCTGTCTTCTTCGGACTCGGCGGGCTCCTTGGGTCAGGAAACCGGTGCCTTCGATGCCATGAGGAGGGTCATGTCTGCTAAGACCCTTACCTCTTTGGATCTTTCCTCTTCCTCCTGTAAAGGGCCACGTTATATCCCTACACCACAGGTCCCCACCAAGCGTCGAGACCAGAGCCTCAGGTAACCCCATTGGGTGACCCCTGCTTGACTGAGACTTCATCAGATGCCCCCACTGATGAAGTCCCCAGAAAAAGACTGTGCAAGAGGAGGCATTTAGATTCCCCTCAGGAATCCTTAACATCAGACACTGACTTAGAGGAATCAGAAGGGTCCCCACGGTCCTCCTCTGAGGATGTTTCATTTGCAGACATCTTGGAAATATTAAGGCAGAGGGGTGACTGGCAGTCCCTTACCCCTACTGAGGATGAGACAGTGCCCCTGAAGGCCTTTGGGTCTCAACCTTCCTCCTCCTGGGTTACTTCACCCTTTAATGAATTAATGGACTTGGTCGCTCGAAGGGCGTGGGAGTCTCCTGATTCCATGGAACCGGTCCCTCTGAGGCCCAACAAATTCATCACCTCCCCTCAAGACAGGTCTTTTCTTATGAAGGGAGTCCCCATTGATGCCATGGTGGTGGCGGCGGCCACCAAGAAAGAGATGTCAGAAACCTCTTCTTCTGTTCATCCTCCTAATAAAGACTCTAGGACTATGGACAGATACGGGAAATGCATCTTTAGTTCTGCGACATTTGCAGTGAGATTGCTTAACTATTTAACCCACTTTACTCGTCTTCAACGAGATCTCCTCAAAGAGCTTGGAGATACTCTACAGGGCAAAACAGATGATGCTGTTTCAGAGAAAGTAATGGCACAGCTTAACACCCTTAATTCTATTGTGAACTCATCCATGCTGCTTATTTCTTATGCAGCCGATGGATCGAGCTGGGCAGCAGGTTCAGCGATAGCTCTGTGGATACAATCCTGGATGCACTTATGCTCATTTGCGGAAGCCTTCAAGTCTTCCTTTGTTAATACCCCATTTGATGGCTCTTCCTTGTTTGGGCCTAAAGTCAAGGAGACACTCACTAGGTGTGAGCAGGAAGGAAAGACTCTATCTGCTGTAGGAGTCCTTTTTTCCACCCCTACTAGACCATACCCCAAAGGACAGAAAGGTGGAAAAATGTGGTTCCGAAAGTCCCAAGGAGCTTTCCAGAACACATGTAGTGAACCCCCCTCCAGGGGCAGAGGAGGGGGGTATAATGGTAGACGCCACCCAGGTGGCAGAGGGGGTCCACAGAACCAGGGTGACAGGGAGCAGTTCCTTGGCAAGCCCTATCAGCGCTCCTAAGAGGAGGCCTGACTGTCCTGCTGTGGAGGCAGTCGGGGGTCATTTAGCTTTATACCCCGACGCCTGGCTAGGAATGACATCAGATTCTTAGGTAAAAAGCATAATTACCAGAGGCTACATCATTCCCTTTTCAGAATCCCCTTCCATTCGTACAAGAATTCCAGACGTTTCACCCAGTCTGCGGAATCTAGCAATCATAGAAATTCAAAGGCTGCTAGAAAAAAAGAGTCATCCAGTCAGTCCCGGTGGACCAGATAGGATCTGGAACTTACTCCAGGTTCTTTTTAGTCCCAAAGAAAACAGGGGCCTGGAGGTCCATCTTAGACCTCAGCAAACTAAATACCTTTGTCAAAAAGGAAAAGTTCAGGATGGTCACGCTTCAATTGATACTTCCGTTTCTCAAAACGGGCGATTGGATGTGCTCTATAGATCTTAAGGATGCGTATTTCCACATCAAAATGGTCAGGCCATCCAGAGATCACTTGTGTTTCTGGCTGGGGGCCAGCCACTACCAATTCCAAGCTCTGCCCTTTGGTCTCACCACAGCCCCCAAAGTGTTCACCAAATGTATGGCAGTGGTTACGGCTTACCTGAGACGTTTAGGATTCCGGGTGTTTCCATATCTCGATGACTGGCTCCTGACCGCCACCACCAGACATCAACTAATTTGCACCAGAGATTACACTATCAACCTGTGTTCCAGGTTTGGCATAACCTTAAATTTCAAAAAATCTGCTTTATTGCCATTGCAGCATATTTCCTTTATAGGAGAAGATCTAGACACCATTACCTCCTTGGTCAGATTGCCTCTAGAAAGAGTAATATCTTTGCGAAGTCAAGTGTCCCAGTTGTTAATGGAAAGGAGAGTTCTGGCATTCCAGGTTCTGAAGCTATTAGGCACCATGGCAGCTACACTCATAGCGGTTCCTCTGGGACGAATGCACGTGAGGATACTCCAATGGTTACTGTTCACACAGTGGTCTTATCAACAGCTTCCAATGTCACACAAGATTATTCTGACAAATGCTTGCAAAAAGGACCTTCTTTGGTGGTTGAACAGCCACCAAGTTACTGTAGGTTGCCCATTTATACTTCCCCCTCCCACAGCCACAGTGACCACTGATGCTTCCATGATAGGGTGGGGGGGCTATTTCACGGAAAAAACATCCAAGGCACTTGATCAGACATGGAATCTCATTTGCACATCAATGTCTTAGAGTTGAGAGCGGTGTTTCTAGTGCTGCAACATTTTCACAACTCTCTACCTCGAGAGACAATTGCAATACAGACAGACAATTTGTCGGTAGTCTGGTACATCAACAAGCAAGGGGGAACCAAGTCTTACCCCTTATGCTGAGAGGCCCTGAGACTTTGGCAGTGGGCTGTATCCACCAGGCACTTTCTGATAGCAAAGCACATACCCGGGTCATCCAACGTGATAGCAGACAAACTGAGCAGAGCCATTCTGTTGCCTCACGTGTGGTCCCTCAAAAAACAAGTGGCGGAAACGATATTCTGCAGATGGGGCCAGCCTTGCTGCAACCTTTTTGAATCCCTGATGAATGCAAAATGCAGAAGCTGCTTTGCCCTGTACCCCCCACCGGGGGACAGCCCAAGGGGCTCACTTGTACATGATTGGCCCTAGGGTCTCCTATATGCCTTCCCTCCAATCCCTCTGATTCCCAGATTCCTACAGAAAGCCAAAAGCCTGGGAAGGACTGTTATTCTAATAGCCCCGTTTTGGCCTCGGCAGATATGGTTCCCCTTCCTACAGCAATACCAAGTGGAAGAACTTTGAGTTCTGGACCCAGTGCCAGACCTCCTGACTCATTTGTCGGGAATTCTTCATTCCTCTCTTGTCTCCCTCAAACTGACAGCTTGGCTGCTCCACTTCCCAACCTAGCCAGTTCACACGATTTGTCTTCAGTGGTTCAACATATTTTAGTTTCCTCTCACAAAATCTCCACCAGGAAACTTTATAATAGCAAATGGAGGCGATTTGTTCATTGGGCTTCTCAGCATGGTATTGATCCCTATGTTGCCCCTATTCATAGTAATCTGGAATTCTTGACTTCACTCTTTCACGATGGTGTTGCAGCTTCTACGATAAGGGTTCAATTAGCTGCCATACCTAACTTCCATGTGGGATGCAGTGGCTCAAACATTATGTCCTACAGATTATGTAAAGCCTTTTTGAAAGGGATTCATCACCTTAGGCCACCTATCAGACATCCTGTTACTCCCTGGAATCTGAATTTGGTGCTATCTCAACTCATTCTTCCCCCTTTTGAGCCTGCATCATGTTGTCCTTTGAAGTTCCTTTCTTGGAAGACAATTTTCCTAGAGGCTATTACTTCGGTTCATAGAGTTTCTGAACTACAAGCACTTTCTATCAGGCCCCCATATCTAGTCTTTCACCTCGACAGAGGGTCTTTAAGAACAAATCCTACCTTTCTTCCTAAGGTCTGCTCCGAGGCAAATTTGAACCAGTCTATTGACCTTCCTACGTTTTTCAGACATCATGCTAATAGAATGGAGTACATGTTACATAAGCTTGATGTTCACAGACAATTGAGGTTTTACGTAGACAAAACAAAAGAATTTAGGAAATCTGATCAACTATTCGTTTCCTATGCAGACAATAAGAAAGGTTTGTCGGTATCCAAAGTTACATTGTCCAAATGGATTGCTGATTGTATAAAATTTGCATATTCTTCAGCTAAACAACCTTTAGAACATTAGGTGAAAGCTCATTCTACCAGGGCTGTTTCTACATCTTTAGCCCACACAGCCTGTCTACCTTTGGAAACCATTTGTGCAGCTGCTACTTGGTCCAAACCTCATACATTTATCACTCATTACAAAGTGGACAGGGCTTCCTTTGGTTCCAGTGTTCTCAGGAATATACTCCCGTGAGCTGCCCAGGATTAGGGTGCTTGGGACGCTAACCATGTGTAAAGAACTAACGGTGAAATTGAACAACTTCACATAAAGAAGTTATGTTCTTACCATAATGTTCCATGTGAGTTGTTATCTCGCCTTTGTTCTTACACTCCCTCCCACCTTCCCCCTCCAGGTTATGGAAGAACAGGTATGACTGGTGGTCTGGTTGGTCTTGCTAATGTCCTTCTTTCCAAACAGATTATTGTTTAGCTATTGTAAATAGTTATGTACTTTGTACATTGTTTATAATTGGTTGCTTAGTGTGTTTTTTTCTTGCTGGTTCAGCAAACTAGATCTGGGGTTGGTAGGAGAGCATCATGGGATAGGGACTGTGCCTCAAGCTAACTCAAAGATCTTGAGCTTGGAAAGAAAAGAACAAAGGCGAGATGAACAGTTCACATGGAATGTTATGGTAAGAACATAACTTCTTTTTTTTAGTAGTTGTTCATGTGATATTTGGAGCAAATTATGCACCATTTCTGTTGCCATTCTGTAGACATCCACTGTTGTGTTAGTGTAGTTTTAGAAAACTGGCCACCAGAACTGTACAGACTTTTCCATCATTGCACTGAAGATAAGTAGAGTGTATGGCTATGTAAATAAGCTACCAGGATTATAGTTTTATTTTTTCACAAATCTGTAAATATTTATGGTCTTGGATAAGAACCACAGAGTGTCAACTGTTGTGTTTGTGAATCTCAGGCCCCACTGGATTAGACATTAAGTAAACAACAAGTCAATGCACACAAGAGAATTAAAGCATATATTATTATCCTAAGTAACTGTAGTACTAGTTACTGGAGTTTATGTATGTATGTATTTATATATATATATATATATATATATATATATATATATATATATATATATATATATGTATATAAAATATGTTTATACATGTGTGTGTGTGTGTGTGTGTGCGCGCGCGCGCGCGCGCATGTGTGTACGTGTGTGTGCATGTGTGCGTGTGTGTAAAATATGTACATAATACACATACTTATATACATAGGGATACATGGGGTAATATGCTTAATTTAATTACATTTTCTAGACATGCTGAATGCAATGCAGCCTTAAACTTAAAGTCTTATGGGTTTATTTAAGTTTGTAGCATGATGGCAATGAACATAATATCAGGCTGAACATATCAGCCTCTGCTTATGTGCTATAATTACCGCAGAGCATTTTTTCACCACAGCAATTACACAAAATGTAAAAAAACAGTTGCCAGGGAATCACTATCTGCTTTTCAGTAAACACTCTGAATTCAGACATGGTAAAATTTTATGCATTCACTTTTTAAGGTAGACTGACTTTTTAGACATGCAGGTAAAAATTGTGATTGATGAAAACCACAAAAACATTGCAAAGCTAAAGCCCATATCAGCACATGTAGGAAATGAAAGACACTCTGCACATGTAGATCTATTTAATCGTTTTGTCTAAAGATAGAATGCTTCACTGTTATTGCTTTTTATAACTGATGAGAAACGGGTTCTCCATTTTATATCATTGAGTTGAGTCATTCATTTTCTGATACATAGCGATGCTGGCTTCTGCTATGCCTTCCCCGTTTGACGAAGTTAAATAACATCCAAAGTCGAACTGCTGCCTGATGCTCGCTTGCATTCTGAAAACGCTACATTCCCCTTCCCTGTTTGAAAAGTTAAATGCTGGCTTCTGGTTCCCGCTCACACTACCGGAAGTGAGCTCCTTGAGCTCAATTCCGACAGGCTGGTAGCCCTGAGGGACGTGACGGCATCATCGCGCACGTGATGACATCAGTGTCAGCGCCGCAAAATTTAAAAACAAAACCAAAAACCCGGACTTCACATGTCCGGTTTTGGAATGGAATTTGTAACCGGACAATTTGTTAGAAAACCGGACAGTCCGGTCAAAAACCGGACAGCTGGCAACCCTAGATACATGCATTACCCAGGTCATGGTTCAAGGTATGCTAGACCTATTCAAACAAAGCAAGAATAAGGAATGGAACAAGTCCTGTATGAGAGGCCCATAGCATGCACAGTCCTTTGCACTGTGCAAACACACACACATATCAACACAAACTCATGCACTCATGGACACACACACACACACACACACACACACACACACACACACACACACACACACACACACACACACACAAACACAAACACACATACACACACAGTCACACACACACAGTCACACACCCACACACACACACAAACACAAGCACACATACACACACAGTCACACAAACACACATACACAGACAGTCACACACACACAGTCACACACACACACATATACAAACACAAACACACATACACACACAGTCACACAAACACACATACACAGACAGTCACACACACACAGTCACACACACACACACACACACACGCACACACACACACAGACAGTCACGCACACACAGTCTCGCACACACACACACACACACACACACACACACACACACACACACACACACACACACACACACACACACACACACACAAACACAAATACACATACACACACAGTCACACGCACACACATACACAGATAAACACAAACACACATACACAGACAGTCACACACACAGACACATACACACACACACACACACACCCACACACACACACACACAAACACACACACAGTTGCACACACACACACACACACACACACACACACACACACACACACACACACACATGGGCGTGCACGCACATACGCACACACACGTGTGCGCGTGCATGCCCACACCACACACACACACACACACACACACACACACACACACACACACACACACACACACACACACACACCCACACTCTGCAGACGCCCATATGAGCAATTCGGAAGTCTCACAATGTACTTTCCATGTAAGAGGATAACGGACACTCTGATGACAATCCACATAGACATATGGGAGAGGGGTCTTGTAGACATTGCACTATAAACATCTTATTTAGGAGCCAGACTTGAGAAATACATGATAATGTGGATCTTAATGGGAATTCTGCATAGGTTTGTAGACTCAGAGGTAAATACTAGGCTATTGGTCCAAGAGGCATTTAAGCTTGGTCAATCTTACCCCAAATTTACCAAAACATTGCTGACGTGTCAATATCTCAGCTAATATTATGGTTAAGATATAGGCCATTAGGTGCCAGACCAGGGGTAAATTTGCAATTTTCCATCCATTGGTCCAAATTTCATTTGAGTAGGGTTAGGGATAATTTTTGTCAGATCTCTTACTTGTATGCATTAGCTATTTGTACATTTCTGTATTTGTGTGCATTAAGGCAAAGATCTCCAGTGATAGAAAAATTCTCTTAGAACATGTCTTCTCTAAATGTGTTTACACTATAGATTGAAATACATTCTTCTATATCTTAACACAGAAAGGATATAATTAAAAACAGGAAAATGACACAAGAAACCATATAGTTTTCTTTTTGCTTTGCAACTCTGTCTCTATAACCATCTGCTACTCCCGCTCCCCACATCAGTCTTGAGCCCCTTTGTTCTCCAGCTAATGAGGCATCCATAGCATCAGAGTGAGTGTTAATCAGAGAAGATCATTATCTTCACAGTCACTGAGGTATTCCCTGCCCTTATCTGTACCTAAATATTTAGGCTATAAGGTAACTTCTATTAAGACTAAGCCCCGCCCTCGGTCATTGTCATGAGGGAGCTCACCAATCAGCAGTCTGCAATGCCTTCCATTGTATTCGCATTTTCTCACCTACACACTCAGCAAGGGCTACCATTAACAACTTGTAGCATCACGTTCACATCCTGAGTCTAGACTGCACCCTGGAATCCAAACAACATCAGCTTGCCAGTGGCAAAAAGCTAACAGGGACCACCATTTTTTACCCTAGGATGGCCAGGTCAGCATCAGTGGCTAACTCCCACTGTCCACACTTACCTCCTCTAGTGCCTGAACTGTTATTCAAACTTGGGTCATCTGGGCCATAGTCAAACTTTTAACCCTTTATGCCATGTGACCAGGCACACACAGAAAATCATAGTTAACAAGAAAGCTGTACAAACGTAACTGACTTGCTTCTTTTTTTTAGGAGGATATAAATGGGAGAATATAGGTATTAAACCCAGAAGTGCAAAATGCAGGCCATTGCCCTGCGGGTGATTGTCATATACAATGCAGGTTTTTGTCATTAATTTTATTTATATTGCACTACTCCACCTTAAGGTGACTGTAAAATTGTATCCACATTATTACAGATATCTGCATTGCCTGAAACATAACGTGATTTGTACAAGAGCTATTACTGGCTCAACGAATGCCCCAGATATATTTGCCTGTGGATTATTGGACAGTGAGGCACTTCTTGACAGGATGGTGTAAAGAGTTTCCCAGTATCATGTGGGTGTGCACTGCTGTATTTCATGTGTCTTTAACATCTCCTGTTAATAAAGACATAATTGTTGTCATGAAGGTAGAAAATACAACACTGGATCTCATACTAGCATACTGCTGGTATTTATAATTATCCCAGAATAATGCATCTTGTTTCTTTAAGCACTGCATTTAGCTTCCAGACATAATTTGGTCATGCAGTCAAGCAGCATTGAAAGATCATAGTAACTATGAAAAAAATCATGTTCGGAAAGAAAAAAAAATAGGCCAGTAATAATGCATAATGATTTATAAAGCTGAATAGAAATAGAATGGGTAACAGAGACAGTTTATTAGGTATTACTGTAAAGACTTAAATGCAATTAATGTCTTTCAAATGCATCTGGTATTTAACAGTGCAGAATTCTACAGCTGAAGCATTTAGCACTACAATATATTTTTATTCTTATTTTATGTTCATATTTGTTAACTGTGTATATATGCTAGTATGAAGTCTTCTTTCATGCATGATTCGAACCATGGTGATTTAAAATTACAACAAGATAATATCATTATACAAAATGGGCATCACTTTTTCCCTTAGAACTGTTCAAACTCTCAAAGTAATCACTTTATTCTCTTTCTAAAGCCCTGCACTTGCTCAGCTCTTATAAGGAAACACTAACTAACTAAAGCACTACACCCTCCTTGACTTCTCATAGGCTCCCGATTGGTCCTTCCTGATCAAGTGAAAAATCAGTTCCCTTCCCTAATCTGATCAGTAAAACAACAGTTCCCTATACTAATCTGGTTTGTCCAAGGGTCAGTTTCATGGTTACTCTCCAGTCCAGCTGGTGAATCTAGGAATTTTGAGGCAATGTTATAATTGCCTTATGTACACAGACAACCGTCTCCTCCTTCCAACAAACTCTAATACATGTGAGAGATGCAGTTACACAGCCAAACTGGAGGCAGAGCTCTCTCAACCCAAGGCTGGCACAGTCAGTCAGGAGGAAAAGGTAACCACCCACACCACAAATCCAGTCTCACACAGACCTATTGCATCTGCATACCCAACACATAAACACACAAAAACATACTCGGAGGCTCTAAATAAAAATCTGCCTAAACAGCAAAGACCTCCTAAGCAGATATCCCAGCAACAGCCACCCCTCAACAATAGCCATGAATCACATATCTCACAAAATCAGTGTGCCACACAGTCACAGCCCTTAAGGCCAAACAACACACCAAATACACTTGTTATAGGGGACTCTATTGTCCGGCACACTGACGTCCCGCTCACCAGACTGAACAAGGAGAAGGTCACTGTAAGCTGCCTGTCGGGTGCCAGGATCTGCCACATAATGCAAGCACTCAGGTCACTCCAAAGCAAATACATGTATGACTCCATCATTGTCCATGCTGGTGTGAATGACCTGAGACGTATCTCCCTGGACTACATGAAAAGAGACATAGAGGAGCTCTCTGACCATGTAGCCCGGGCTGGTATGACCCTGACCTTGAGTAGCATCTTGCCCTCACCAAGAATGATGCCACAGTATAAAGACAAAATGATCAGTTTCAACAATTGGCTAAAGTATTGGTGTCATTCAAAGGGGACCCAGTGTCTGTCAGCCTGGGATGACATGCTCGACAAGCCACGTTGCTTTGCTAGGGACGGCTTGCACCTGTCACCCTTAGGCTTTCGTATACTGGCCAAGGCTCTTGCCACCCCATAGTGCCTTTTTTAGGCAAGGCTCAAAGGACAAACCCACCTCCATAGACAACCCAAGGATAAAAAAACTAAAGGTAATGCTACTCAACGCCAGAAGTCTAAACCTCAAGATGCATGCACTCGAGGCTCTCCACGGTATGGAGAAAATCGATGTCTGTGCAGTAACAGAAGCCTGGTTCAAGGCTCCTGAGAGCACCACAGCACTATCAGGTTATAACTCATACCATGCGTTTCGGCCCTAAAACTCGGACCGAAGCACAAAAGGAGGGGGAGTATCTATATTCATCAAAGATACCTACACCTCCAGGTTAGTAGCACTGCACGAAGCATCGGAAAACATCCATGTGCAACTAACAATGGTCAAAACTGCTTTTCAGTTTGTAGCCTGCTACAGAACACCCTCCTTATTACAGGAACCCCACTTGGCATTCCTGAGAACACTGGAGAATATGAAGGTCTCTCCAAACACTATGTTATTGGGTGACTTCAACTACCCAAGCATTGACTGGGAAAACTACTCAAGCCCAAACACCCTCGCCCAATGGTTCCTTGAATTTATAAACTCTAACGCAATGGAACAACTGGTCACCACTCCCACAAGAGGGAACAGCATACTGGACCTGGTCATCACTAACATGGGGACTCTATGTTCCACACCAGAGGTAAACCCCTCATTGGTAAGATCAGACCATAAACAAATTTCCCTGGACATCCATATCCCGTCCCCACCCCCAGCCAAGGAAATCACTGTAAAGAATTTCTCAAAAGCCAACTTTGCACTTCTCAAGACTGAGGTGGAATCCTTCAAGGCCCCTGGACCAGAGGATAATACAGCCCAATCCGCAGAATCCTTTACAAATGCATTCTATGAGCACCTGCAGGAATGCATGGATCGTGCTATCCCAAATAAAACCAAGACTCACTCCTCCAAAAACAGGAGACCGGTCTGGTGGACCCCAGCCATAAATAAGCTATACAACAGAAGGAGGAAGCTACTACATGACAGAGCAAAATCCCAAAAAGGGAAGGCATCTCTGATCAGTATTAGCAGGAAACTTCGATCCCTCATAAAATCATCAAAGGCCAGCTTCGAAAGAAAAATTGCCCTAGACACTAAAGTTAATCACAAGGCATTCTTTAGTTATGTCAGGAACATGGGCGGAAACTCCCAGATATGCTTTGAATTGTTGCATAACGGTACAAAATATACCAAACCTACAGACATAGCCAACATCCTGGCAGACAGATTCAGCGCAAACTTCTCCCCCCCTCCCCCCCCCAAGGAGCAAATGCCTATCCCAACTGAATGTAACCTCCCTGACATCACAGATGCACAGGTGAAAGCTGCCCTCTCCAAAGCAAAAAACACAGCATCTATGGGACCGGATGGTGTCCTAGGCTGTGTCTTACACGAGCTCCAAGAAGAAATGAACCCTCACATTAAGTCACTGTTCAAACTTAACCTTACTACAGGATATGTACCCAAAGAATGGCATACAGCTATAGTGGTCCCATAAGCCTGACTAGTCTGGTCTGTAAAGCTATGGAGCGTATTATCATGGAACTCATAAACAAAGACATTGGGAGCCTTCAGACACTGGACCCTACCCAATTCTGCTTTGTTAAGGGCAGATCTTGCCTCTTAAACCTAGTTGATTTCTTTGAAACAGTTACCAAAGCCATTGATGAGGGCAAGGTAGTCCACACAGCCTACCTGGACCTCACAAAAGCCTTCGACACAATACCCCACTCGGGCATCATAAATAAGCTTACCAGCTTAAATATCAACCCCTATATCACAAGATGGGTTGCAAACTGGCTCAGAGATAGAACCCACATGGTCAGAATCGCAGGTGCCATGTCCGAATCCAAACCAATTACAAGTGGCATCCCACAGGGCTCAGTTCTGGGACCTCTCTTGTTTGGTATATACTTCTCTGAGGTTCAGGCTAACACAGGGGATTATGGCTGACAAAGTTCGCAGATGACTGCAAACTGGGGGCCATAATCGAATCTCCAGCTGACACAAGCATCCTCCAAAGGGTCTCACAGAGACGGATGCTTGGTGCCAGAGCCACGGCCTCAAGCTAAATGCTGAAAAGTGCATAGTCCCTTTGGGAAAAACAAGGTGCCCACAAATTACCACATAGGTGGTAATCCATTAAGTACGGAAGAAGTAATTAGAGATTTGGGGACCAACATAGATAGTAATCTCTCCTTTGATAATCACATTGCCAAAGTGGTTAGAAAGACCTTCTATATAGCCCACCTTATCACGAAAGGGTTCGCATCTAGATCAAGAGAGGTCATTGTGCCCCTCTACTCGTCACTCATCAGGCCCATAATTGAATACAATGCCCCTTTTGGGATGTACCTTACCTGACACCTGCAGCAACTGGAGAAAACCCAAAAGTACCTCACCAAGAGGATCATGGGCTACAAACAGATGTCCTATGCAGCTCGACTAAAGAAACTCCAGCTCTACTCAGTTGCTTACCGTCTACTCAGAGGTGATCTATGCCTGACGTACAAAGCCATGTCAAACCCAGAATTAATGGACATGCTCTACCTCAAAAAATCCAAGTCCCTTAGAGCTACACACTCCAGGGAACTAAACCTCACCACAAAAATAAATAGGACATGCTGGAGGGACAGATTAATTTCCCAGAGGCTCCCCTCACTCTGGAATAGAATCCCAATTCATGTTAGACATAGCCGCTCACTGACCCTCTTCAAGCGAAATCTGGACGCATGGATGGGAAATCGCAAATTCACCCCTGGGATCTCTTCTGTGTCCCTGCTAGACAGAGACACAGTAAACTAATCTTAAAAGGGTACCTTCTGTGACCTACTTTACAGAGGCACAGTAGGCTAATCGAATAGGAAGGCGGAAGCCAAATACACTCTGATAAGGCTTATAAATGCCCTAGGGCAGATAGCCTAGTATCTACCTATGAACCTGTGAACCTATGAACCTAAGAAGTATGCAGAACTATTAAGTTTGCTTTTCATCAGCATTACATAATCTGCATACAGTAACATATCTCATGGATGTAATATTACTTTCACAGACTTAAGTAAATTCAACAGGTATTATTATGCAATGATTGTAACTTGCAAAGTGTAAGGACAGCACATGAAGTAACCTAAACAACCAGTAATTAAGTATTACATAAAACATGACATCAAAGGACAGTTTTGTCTCCATCCATTCAGAAGATTGAAGACCACAATGCAAACGTATTGAGTTATAACAGTCATGTTACTGTATACTACACAGACTTGTTGCAATCACCAAAATAACAACAGAGTTTGCAACTTCTGTCTAATGAGTTGCTGTGCTCTTACAGTTTTGTTTACTCAATACAATGATGCATCATGCATTTCTCATTTATGATATTACAGACAATATTTTGTCAAGATTTCTGAACTACAGGTTAAAAGTTCATAGTGTGAAATTTATTCCTAGTCATCTGCTTACATCTGATTCCTGAACTTTTGTCCCTTCTTGCATTTGTCTTTATAGTTTTGGATAACTAAGCAATATATAGGCTGCCATTTATGATAATAATAATCCACTTCCTGATTAACAAGATTGCGATTATGTATTAAGTTTGAAATTTAAATTGATAGAGCTTTATTATTAACCTTCCATGACAGACATCTTGCAATAGATGAGGGAGAAAGCTTTATAAGCTTCCTAAAATTATTTCTTCCTGATGCTATGTTTTCAGTTTTTATTTATCCTTTGTTGACTGGGTTAGCCTCCTTTGGCTAGTAGCGTCATTTTTGGGAAGACCTAAGATGGTACATATACTGTTAGGGAAAATTTGGCCAGGACAAAAGGGGAACTTCCTCTGCTCATTCGTTTGTGAGTGGAACCTATTTTGCATGAGCACTTCCTGTTTCCATTCCATGTGCAGAGGTAGCCCAGAGAAAGAAGGAGGCAGATGGAGAGAGAGAATGAGATAATAGGGTGGTGAGACAAATGGCGGAGAAAGCCAGTGCAGAGATGGTTCAAAGACATTTGTTTGGTGGAGATAAATTGGCAAATGATGGGTGTATAATTACAACTTTCTAGTTGGGAAGGTTGTAGAATGACTTACTTAAAGATATGGTGGTGCAGAGTGAGACAGAAAATGAAGGAGATTATTCCTGGGTGGTCATTATGGAGAAAATACAAAAGGAGGATGCAGAGACAATCCTGAAGAAGAGCGGTGAGATGGAAAAGAAAACATATAGAAAGTAAAAGAAGGCAAACATGGAGTAGCAGAAGAGAAAAAGGCAGAATAAAATGAAAGACGTATGTGGTATGAAGACAAAGAAATGGACAGGTATGAAGTGTGGGACAATTTAATAACTCCTTTTGGGTGCAAAAGCACATGGGGTAAGAGCATTTATTCTTATTAACAAGACACATTTGGTGACATATTTGAGACTGTTTTGTAAAGGAAAATTTTCTTTGTGAATGTGAAAAAAGAAAGTCTGTAACCCATGGAATGTGATAAAAGCATTTAACAGGCAAACAAAAAAGAAAATTCATGTACAATTTCGAACAGAGGTGGAAAGAGAGACTTTGAAAGGATATATGAAAACTTTATGTAAAGAAGTACTGGACATTGCAAAAGTTTATGATAAAAAGGGGTTTATGGACTGGTCAATGGGATTATAATATTGTTTTAAAAACAGAAAGATAAAGATTATACATATAGCAAACATGATAAATGGGGGGGTATCCTAAAATACAGGGGACAACCCAAAACATGTTTTTCTGTTGTTGTTGTTGTTGAAAAGGAGATTTGATAAGTAACTGTGATAAAACAACATGTTATGTTTGTGGGGAAATAGGACATGATGCAAAAAATGTGAAATTAAATGTTATAAATGTAACAAAATTGGACATTTATGGAAGAATTGTAAAAATGAAAATAATACTATGGAAAGGAAAATAAAGAGAAGAAAATGAACAAAGAGAAACCATTTTAGAAGTAGTAGAAATAAAAGAAAAATTAGATGAGAAAAATTAAAGAGGATATGGGAGATGGCTTTGCAATGTAATGAAGAAGACATAAACTGGCGGATAGTAAAATTAAAAAAAAGGAATTACATTGGTAAAAGGGTAAAAGACAAAGAACAGAAAATTTAAAGAGACAAGTACAAAAGAAAAAAAGAAAGAAAATAGATGAAAAAAAAAAAAAAAATATATATATATATATATATATATATATATATATATATATATATGTATATATGTGTGTGTGTGTGTGTGTGTGTGTGTGAAGATATATATATATATATATATATATATATATATATATATATATATATATATATATATATATATATATATATATATATATATATATACATACACACACATGGGTTTACTTTGTTTCATTGAATCTCATTTCAATTAATTTCATTTCACCCTGAACACATTGCTGAAAAAACAAATTACTGAAAACTTATTTCATTGAATGTCATTTCACTGAACTGAACTTAGTATATATGGCACTGTGCCAAGTACTGTAAGGCAAGAAAAAGGCAAGAAAAAGATAATCCGGATTTTCTATAGGAGAGATGTTCTGGAATAGTCATATTCCATAGAAATGCAGTAAAATTATTAATTGTAACTTTAGGAAAAATGGGAAGATTAACCATTGTAGATTTACAATGGAAAGAACAAGTATATAAAATTATAACATTGTATGCTTATATTAATTTTAAAGAATGGGAAGGGTTATTTCATCAAATTTTAGACTATATAGTGATAAATATGAATATAATAATAACAGGAGACTTTGTTTTTTAAGAGACAAGTATAAAAAGAAAGGAAATGATATGAGAAAAATGTTAGAAGTTATAAGATGAGGTAAGTTAAAACTTTGGGACAAAAATTCATGGACTTACAAAAGGAGTATATATAGAAATGAAATAGATTATTTTAAGGTATCAAAAGGTTTAGTTATAGGAGAAGGGGAAGCCATTGAAACATGTTTTTCTGATCATCTTACAATATAGCTACAGATAAAAGAAAAGAAGGAATATATAAAAAAGGCAAAGGAATAAAAAGATAAATGAGAAACCATCGAATGAAGAAGGATAGAGATTAATAATAGAGTTATGGAAATATCTTACTATGAGAATATTTATAAAAACTGGTTTGAATGGTGGATGATATTTAAGGAAAAATTCTAAAAATGTTTTTGCAGTAGCAATATGATGTGAGAAACATAGACAAAGAAAAATATAAAAGAACATGCAACAATGCATGAGAAAATGTAGAACTTATTGACAGAATGTACTTTGACAAAGAAAAACAATTATATGAAATAAACCAAGAAAAATACAAGAATTGATATATATAAGAAGATATATTTTACCAGGAAAAAGAGAAGTATTGAGTTAAGCAGATTTATAAAGGAAAATTGTAGTGTAATGAGAGAAATAAAAAATGTAAAAGTAAAAATAGAAAGAATTCAGGTAAAGATTATGAATAGTGTAATACAATATGTACAAGAAATGTGTAAAGAAAAAAGAAGGCAGTGAAAAACATGGAAAGTAAACCGTAATTAATAGTAAAACAGAACAAGGAGTTGAAAAAAGAGACTTCTTTGTATGAGTTAGATAAAGTATTAGGACAAGTAAATATAGATTTGGTTGCAGGCCTAGATGGAATGGGGTATGAAATGTATAGAAATTTAAGGGACTGGGAAAATATTTTTTAAAGATTTTGAATGAATGGTTAAATGGAGGTTTTATGAATAATGAATTATGTAGTAGAATACCTACATCGACATGGAAGAAGGATGATAGAAGACAATTAAAAAATCTGGAAACTGATAGAATTGAATAATAATGATTTTAAGACCTTATGAAAATAATACAAAAGAGATTTGAAAATATTATGGAAGATAGCATATATAGTATAAAGGGGAATGTCTGTCAAGAATTATCAATGATAGAGAGATTGTGGATGATGTTGTGAATAGAAAAAAAAGAAGTGAAAATCATGGTAGGAGACCTTGATAAGGTATTTGATACAACTGGACATGAAGTCTTAGAGTAATAATGAAAGACTAGAATATAAGTGAGAATGGTTGGGCATTATGTGTGTCAGCATATAGTAATAATAATGTAAAAGAACTTATACATTCCTAGTTAAGCCAAGCCATGCATATGAAGAGTGGTATAAGACAGAGATGCCCAATGACTTGTATACTGTTTGAATTAGTTATGAATAATATAGTATGTGAAATAAATTACAAAATTGATGTGGTGTATATAACACCTGAAGGATTAAGAATCCCAGTTCTGTTAACATATGCAGATGACATAATAATTGTAAAACACAAAATTTGGTTAAAATAATCAATAATTTGCACAAATGAGTGTCTATAGGTGATGTCTATGGTTTTAGATAGAGAAAAGTAAAGGTTTAGGTGATGTAGTAAAGATTGGGGGTATATGTTATACAATGAATTACATTTTTGCATTAGGTATAACATTTGTAAATAAAGATGTAAGTAGAATTCAATGGGAAAAATAAATAGAAATAAAACAAACCTATCTTTTCTGGAGAGTATATAAATTGTCATTTAGAAAAAAAGCTTATTTGATAAATTCAGTACTGATGGGAAAAGGAATTATTGGAAATTATTTTTTCATTTAAATAGAGTTCTAGCTTAAACCCAGTAAAAAGAGGGGTTTCATATGTAAATAAAGAGGAAGGAGTTTTAGGGTTAATTAACCTAGTGGTACATGCTGCTTCATTAAGTTTGTACAACGTGTTAAAGTGGATAAATGAAAAATATGAGAGATTAGAAGCAAAGTTGTATAAATGCAAGTATGATAAATTTTGGCGTATGGGAAAAAAAGAGTAAAACACAAAAAGTGTATAAATGAAGAAATAAAATGTTACCAAGAAAAAATATTTTTTTGTGGAAAATAAATATTGATGATATAGAAAAAGAAAGAAAAGTGAGGTATAAGTATGGGTTATCATTAAAATCTGGATGTTGAAATTGATTACTACATCTAATACATTTGCAAATATTACAAGCTTTGCAAGGGAAAGTTCCTACTCTATTTGATGTTGTCCCCATGTAGACATTTTTATCAATCACTGTTCTGTAGCAAAGCATCCATTTAACTGATGTACCATTTTTGAAAGTAAAGTAAGGTAGTTCCCCAATAACTTGTTTACACTTATTATCAGACATTAAAACTTTCCAGTGTCTTTTTTAAAATAACACATATAAATTGAGTTTCATTAGAGTATGTCAAGCACATCCTCAGGGGAACCATTCATTGAACTACAGGTGTCCTTACATATTATTTTTTTCTACAGGGTTTTCTATAGAGCAGAGTATTGATACCATCAGGGGACCAAGAAACACAGTGATCTAAAAAATCAGGTCCACTTTAGATTGATGAAAAAAGTCAAAATGTTGAACGCTCACATGAGCGTAAATGCAGGAACTCGATGTTTACTTTTTTGGATTGTAGTACAGCAAGGATTGGAATATTTGCCCTTTCCTCACTGTAATGCGATCTCAGAGTTGGAATATATATTTAGTGGGGGGTGGGGGGCACAGCCTCCCACAATAGCGATTTCAGATTTCTGCATCGACATTTTGATTTTTCATCTATATAATATAGACCCTAACAAATCAATATCATAAACAGAATACTTATAAGTAAATCTAAGAAACATAGTCGTACTTTCTAAATTACAAATAATGTATTAATTCATCAAGGGCTTCATAAAATCCAGACCAAATGAAACTATGTGATCAGCAAATCAACCATAGTGTAAAATCATATCCATAAACCTATTTCCAATCCAAAAAAATAAACATCGAGTTCCAGCAAGAAACTACGTTCCCTCATAAAATCATCCAAGGCTAGCTTCAAAAGAAAAATTGCCATGGACCCCAAAGATAACCACAAGGCATTCTTTAGCTATGTCAAGAATCTAAGTGGCAATTCTCAGATCTGCTTGGAGTTAGTGCAGAATAGCACAAAAATACACTAAACCGACCGATATAGCCAACATTCTGGCAGACAGGGTCAGTGCAAACTTCACCCCCCCCTCACCCCCAAAAGGGCCCATAACTATACCAGAAGAATGTAGTGCCCCTGAAATCACAGTCACTTAGGTTAAAACAGCCCTCTCCACAGGGAAAAATACAGCATCAGTGGGACTGGACGTTGTCCCAGGCTGCCTCCTACATGAGCTCAAAGATGAACTAACCCTGCACCTAAACACACTGTTTAAACTCAGCCTTTCCACAGGCTATGTACCCACAGAGTGGCGCACTGCAACGGTTATTCCACTCCACAAAGGTGGAGCCAAAACGGACCCCGGGAACTATCGCCCAATAAGCCTGACTAGCTTGGTCTGCAAAGCTATGGAGCACATCATCATGGATCTCATTAACAGAAACATTGGAAACCTCCAAACACTGGACCCTACCCAGTTCAGCTTTGTTAAGGGCAGATCATGCCTCCTAAACCTGGTGGACTGCTTTGAGACAGTTACCAAGGCTATAGATGAGGGAAAGGTGGTCCACAACAGCTTACCTAGACCTCGGAAAGGCCTTCAACATCATTCCCCACTCAGGTATTATAGACAAGCTCACCAGCCTGAACATAAACCCCTACGTCATGAGATGGGTTGCCACCTGGCTCACGGACAGAACCCACATGGTAAAAGTTGCAGTAGCTAGGTCTAACTCTAAACCAGTTACAAGTGATGTTCCCCAGGGCTCAGTCCTAGGACCCCTCCTGTTCAGCATATACTTTTCAGAGGTAGAGGCAAGCACAGGAGGACTATGGCTGACCAAGTTCGCAGACGACTGAAAGTAGGGGCTATAATTGACTCTCCGGCTGACACAGACAACCTCCGAAAGTGTCTCATTGAAACAGATACCTGGTATCAAGACCATGGCCTCAATCTAAATGCCAAAAAGTGCATAGTCATCCCCTTTGGAAAAAAACAAAGTACTCACAAACTACCACATAGGTGGTAGCCACTTAAATACGGAAGACATAATAAGGGATCTGGGGACTCAAGTAGATAATAACCTCTCCTTTGATAATCACATTGCCAAAGTGGTTAGAAAATCCTTCTATGTGGCCTACCTAATCACAAAAGGGTTTGCATCCAGATCAAAAGAGGTCATTGGGCCCCTCTACACATCACTCATCAGACCCATCACAGAGTACAATGCCCCATTTGGGATGTACCTTACAAGACACCTGCAAGAACTGGAAAGACCACAGAAGTACCTCACCAAGAGGATCACTGGCCTCAAGCAGATGCCCTATGCAGCTCGACTGAAGAAACTCCAGCTGTACTCGGTTGCATACCGCCTACTCAGAGGTGATCTCTGCCTGACATACAAGGCCATGTCCAACCCAGAACTGATGGACATGCTCCACCTAACGAAAACCATATCCCCTCGAGCCACACGCTCCAGGGATCTAAACCTCACCACAACAATAAATAAGACATGCTGGAGGGATAGATTCCTATCCCAGAGACTTCCCATGCTCTGGAACAAGATTCAAATCTACATTAGGCAGAGCTCCTCGCTAACCCTCTTCAAGAGAAACCTTGATGAGTGGATGGGAAACAGAAAGTTTACCCTAGAGATCACTTCAAAGGTTCTGCTGGACAGAGGCACAGGGAACTAATCTAAGGGGGCGGCAAAGGCCAACACATTCCGGCTAGGCTTATAACTGCCTTCAGGCAGATAGCCTAGTACCTACCAATGAACCTATGAACCTATCATTAAAAACATATTACAGTTCTCAGTGTGCTAGCACCATGTTTGCTCAACTATTCATAAATTCATTCATAGATTCATAGATTAGTACTAAGCTAACTGCCCTTGCGAGCCATTTTAAGCCTAGCCAATTATCCCTTGCGAGACTCAAATCCTGCACCTTGTGTTTGTAAGGCAAACACCTTAACCATTAGGCCACCCTCCCACTTTCAAATGAATCAAACATATCGCTTTCTCTAGTATGTAACCATGCTGTCCTAAAACACTGGCCTTTCAATACATTTCAGATTCAGTGCCTGGTTTGTATACTATGGGCATGCAACACAAATGGTACCCATCGCAACACCTGTTTGCTGAAAAAAATATTTATCAGCAAATAAAAAAACATTTTGCTCAAGAATAACCTCTAAAATAGCACATATGTTATTTAGAAAGTATGACTATGTTGCATGCCCATAGTATACAAACCAGGCACTGAATCTGAAATGTATTGAAAGGCCAGTGTTTTAGGACAGCATGGTTACATACTAGAGAAAGCGATATGTTTGATTCATTTGAAAGTTTAAATAATGGTTTTATTAATAGAGGATATATATATATATATATATATATATATATATATATATATATATATATATATACTGTCCAGAATGAAGCAATATTACAAAGAAGTTTCAGAACCATACTTTTTTTTTTTTTTTACAGCCGTTGAAGATAGTAAGGACACCTGTAGTTCAATGAATGGTTCCCTGAGGTTGTGCTTGACATACTTTAATGATACTCGATTTATGTGTGATATTATAAAAAAATTGGAAAGTTTTAATGTCTGATAATAAGTGTAAACAAGTTCTTGGGGAACTACCTCACTTTACTTTCAAAAATGGTACGTCAATTAAAAGGATGCTTTGCTATAAACCAATGATTAATAAAAATGTCTACATGGGGCAACCACCCCCCACACCCCCCGGAACTTAAATATACCAACTCCGAGATCGAATTACAGGGCGGAAGATGGAAAACTTTCCATTCTGCACTGTTTGCAGATGCCGGTTCCACATGGTCAACATTTCAAATGTTGATTATATGGTCTTGGCCATATGGTCTTCGACATTCTAAAACATCAACCATGTGAAGGGGACCCACGAGTGTGTGTGTGTGTGTGTGTGTGTGTGTGTGTGTGTGTGTGTGTGTGTGTGTGTGTGTGTGTGTGTGTGTGTGTGTGTGTGTGTGTGTGCGTGTGTGTGTGTGTCTGTCTGTCTGTCTGTCTGTATTATTAGTGAATGGAATCCGCAACCATTTGCCATAAAAAATCACAGATTTTATGACAAATATGTGGCTCTGTTCAAGAGAAATCTTGACCTGTGGATGGGAGATTGTAGGTTTACCCCGGGAATCATCTCTGTGTCACTGCTGGACAGAGGCACAACAAACTAATGGGCACAGTATTTTTTCATATAAGGGGTGGCGTAAGCCACAAAAATTTGGGCTAGGCTTATAAATGCCTTAGGGCAGATAGCCTAGTATAAACCTATGAACCTATGTAACTGCAATAAAACTTGAGGGTATAATGAATGCCATAAGAAGGCATAGCAAGCAATGCTAGGATTTAAAAAAATATTATTTATTTTAGAAAACATAATGGTATATGTAAGAAGAAGGGATTTACTGGCTTTGGAGTGACACAAACTTATTAGGCAGCATAAATTTAATGCACTTCAGTTTCCATGACTAAATGAATAATGTTAATTTAACATGTTCTTTTCAAGTTTAGGTCTTTGCAGTATTAATTAATGAATTGGGTTGATTAATTAAATCAAAAGATTTTTTTTTTCAGATTTTTAAATTTTTATTTAAATGTTGGTTTGAAATGATTTAAGTATCTATGAAGTTCTGTAGTTACATTATAAGAATGAAAGAGCTTATGTGTAATTAAAGTGTTTTTATTTCTTGTAAACTAGTCAGTTTATTTTATTTTGTTCATAGGTTCATAGGTAGGTACTAGGCTATTGGCCCTAGGGCCTATACAAGCCTAGCCAAAAAGGTACCCTGGCTTTCGCCACCCAAGAAATTTATTTTCCTGTGCCCCTATCAAGCAGAACCACAGAAGTGATTCCCGGGGTGCATTTCCTATTACCCATCCAATCATCAAGATTTTTCTTGAAGAGTGCTAATGAGGAGCTCTGTTTGACATAGATAGGTAGTCTATTCCAGAGTATGGGAAGTCTCTGGGACAGGAATCTATCCCTCCAGCATGTTCTGTTTATTGTAGTGACAAGGTTTAAGTCCCTAGAGCATGAAGATCGGAGGGATTGGGATTTCTTTAAGTGGAGCATGTCCAACAGCTCTGGGTCTAACATAGCTTTGTATGTTTGGCAGAGACTGCCTCTGAGTAGGCAATATGCAACGGAGTAAAGCTGGAGTTTTTTGAGTCGATCTGTTTGAGACCAGTAATCCTCTTTGTGAGGTATTTCTGCAGCCTTTCCAGTTGTTGTAGATGTCTTGTGAGGTACATACCAAAAGAGGCATTGCAGTCTATAATGGGTCTAATGAGTGCTGAGTAGATGGGAACAATGACCTCTTTTTTTCTGGATGAGAAACCTTTTGTGATGAGGTGTGCCATGTAGAAGCATTTTCTGACCATTGTGGTGATGTGATTATCAAAGGAGGGACTACTATCCACCTGTGTCCCAAGGTCTCTTATCACACTTTCGGTGTTAAGTAGACCACCGCCTATGTGGTAGTTTATGAGTACAGAGTTTTTACCAAAGGGGATGACAATGCACTTTTTGGCATTGAGCTTGAGACCATGGCTTTGACACCAGGCATCTGTTTCAGTGAGGCCCTTATGTAGGATGTCCACATTGTTGGGAGATTCGATTATGGCTCCTAGTTTGCAGTCATCTGTGAATTTAGTTAGCCAAAGACCTTCTGTGTTAGCCTGTACTTCAGAGAAGTAGATAGCAAACAGGAGAGGACCCAGGACTGAACCCTGTGGTACTCCACTTGTCACTGGTCTGAAGTCTGATTTGGAGTCTGCTACTTTCACAGTGTGGGTTCTGTCAGTAAGTCAGTTGGCAACCCATCTTGTGACATAAGGATTTATACCTAGTTTAGTGAGTTTATCTATAGTTCCAGAGTGGGGGATGGTGTTGAACACCTTGGTGAGATCTAGATAGGCTGTGTGAACCACCTTACCCTCATCTATGGCTTTGGTGACTGCTTCAAATAAGTCTATCAGGTTTAGGAGACATGATCTGCCTTTTACAAGCCCAAACTGTGTGGGGTCCAGAGTTTGGAGATCTCCAATGTCTTTGTTTATGAAATCCATGATGATACTTTCCATGGCCTTGCAGACCAGGCTCATCAGGCTAATGGGGCGGTAGTTCCTGGGGTCTGTTGTGGCCCACCTTTGTGGAGTGGGATAACTGTCGCGGTGCACCATTCAATGGGCACAAAGCTTGAGGTGAGGCTATGATTGAACATGGTACTTAGGTGGGGTGTTGTTATATGCAAACAGAATATTATAATTCTAATACTTCTTGTAACATTATTCAAATTAACTTATGTAGATGACAAATGGCGTACAGAGACCTCTTCATTAAAACAACAATTCAAAAGTCACAACACAAACACCTATCTTCAAAGAGAAACAAACAAGATATAGCAGAAAGTAAAAGAAAAAAAGCACCAGGCCTTACCAAAACATCTGATAATTAGAACAAAATGTATTCCATTATTATTAAGATTGGTTTAAAACATTAGCAAAAACAATTAATAAACTGATTATAACCAATGAAATTAACTTTAATTCAGGTCCACAACATAATTGCTTAACAATTGCAAATACCAAGCATAATATAGGATCAAAGGATCATAAGAGATTACTAGGCTATCGAACTGAAAGTCATTTCAAGCCTAGCCATTTCATCCCAATGTAATACCACAGAAATGTTATTTAGTACCCAAGACTGCATTTAGTAATGGCTGCCCAAGTCCGGAAGGGTTGATGGCACAATTCCTGGTAAGAATTTACGGTGCACCATCCACTCATCCAGGTTCCTCTTCAACAGTGTCATATAGGTGCTCTGTTTCACATGATAGGTAGCATATTCTAAAGATGTGGCACACATTGGGAGATAAATCTGTCCCTCCAGCATGTTCTATTTAAGTTGCAGGCTATATTTAAGTCCCTGGAATGGGTAGCCCTAGTTCTGTTTGATTTATGGATATGAAGCAAGTTCATTAGGCTTGGGTCTGAGATTGATCTGCAGGGGCGGCTCATGGCATCGGACTGCCGGACTGCAGCCCCCTCAGCAAAAAAACAGAAAACGTACTTTTTAGTTTATTTATTTTTTTTAATGAATGTCTCAGTTTAAACTACTTGTTGACTGACTTACTCGTCTTGTTTCTCTGCTGCCGACTCGGCTGACTTGGTGAGTACACGCATGCGCACTTTTAACACTTCGGGTTGCGGCAGATTTAAAAACAACTTTTTTTTTTTTTCTTACTGCTGCAGTCTGGAGAGCGAATCAAGGCATCAGTATGATGCCCAGCAGTCTATGCGGTTCCAAACCGCATAGAATTGGAAGGGATTCAGACTGCCACGTCCGCAGGCACGTACATGACGTGCTTGGGCTAAATGGCTGCCGATTGGTTGTCGCTCTCTTCCTGGGCTTTATGTGCTGGGAAAAGAGCGAGAAGCAAACAGTTACAGCCAGTTTCGGTTGTGGAGTAGTGCATTGGTGATTCGTGAATCAAGTGAAGTCTTGAAGTTGATTTATTTAATTCTTGGCGGCCTAAGGCTATAGTATTTCATTAGCTGTGCTGGGTGTTAGCAGAGTGAGAAGAGTACAGAGAGTTTTCTTCTTGGTACTGGTGGTATGTATAAATTAAATATATGAATGAGGTTTGCTTTATGGGTTTAAAAGCTGAGGCACTGTGAAGTGTGGCTATATCATGCAATGATATGATTTAAGGAAAAGAAGATGTAACTTTTATTAATAATGTCACTGTGCAAAAGGATTTTAGTGGTCTTCCACTGGTTTCTGATAGTCTGGGGCATCCAAGATATGTACTGGGCATGCTCTATGACTACACAGTACATTGCTGTTGCTTCCATTTTTTTTAATGACTTGGCTATGGGATCTGTTGTAGAGAGTCATGTACAATATGTGTGCTTACATTTTTGTTGAAGATATTTTCTTCATAGTTTTGGTCTGTTCTTGTCAAAGTTGCATATTATTGAGGAATTAAGTCAATAAATAATGAAAGAAGTGTGGTTTTGGCAGTAAGAGGTATGCCTGAGAGCTTCTTGTAGAAACACTTCCAGCATCAAAATTGTGAGTTTCTTTTTTTTTTTTATTTTTTAATATATTGTATTAATTTGGTAGACTTTTTTTTTTTAATTCTTTGATAGCAATGCCAAAAACAGAATGTCTTCCTCTGGGAATGCTGAATTTACAATGAACACATTGATTGGTTTGTCCAATCAGCCTATTTTTGAATGTTAACATAATTTTATTGCATAATTCATATATTTTTTTATATTTTGCCTACAGTACAGAGTGGTGTTTGATCATATGGGTGTAGCATGAGTGATTAGGCTGCACTCTTATCACCAAATAAGTTACATTATGGAGGGAAAAAGCTTTAAGGCCCATACTTTTCATACTCTATGACACTATAAAAGAAAACAGACTATAGTAGTTTTTGGGAAGTTTTCTTAAATAACTTCTGTGATAGCTTGGTGGATAACTACTGGGCCTATGGTGTATAGGGTCCTGGGTTCGAGACCTGCATCGCTGTTTGGGTTGAGAGAGTGGCTTAATGGCTAAGGTGTTTGCCTTACAAACATAAGGTGTAGGGTTTGAGTCTCACAAGGGATGATTGGCTAGGCTTAAAATGGCTCGCAAGGGCACTTAGCTTAGTACTAAACTATGAATAAAGGTTCCTTCTACATTTGTTTAGTTTTCACCTTTTGCTTATGTGTTCTTTCATGATGGCACTGCATAAAAAGTAGCCACATAAGCTAGTGCATTATGTTGATATTGTTCAAATGCTAATCTTGCCACACTGATTCATTATATGTCACTTTATCATGCAAACTATATAAATAATTGCTTTTTATGTATTGAATAAAACAGTAAATGAAATGGCAAAACAAGCTTTGAAATTAACATACAAGATTCTAGACCAACATTCAGCAATCATCTTACATCAATAGTTTTAAATGCATTGCACATGGTCTTGTTATACTGTTGAAAGTCATTCTGTTGATGAGGAAACTAAATGCCTTTATAACTGTTTACCCACATTTCCATTTTTACAATGCATTTCATTTTATCTGTTGCCTCCTATATGATATTTTACTAGAGTTGCTATGGCATAGTAATTTATCATTTTATCCGTGTTTCAGTCAAAGAGTAAATGGTACACCTGCTAAATATTTGAAATGCTGTTAGTGTCCATTTGCAAATGTTCTTTTAATTTTCAGACTGTTTAGTAATGAATATAGCTATTTTTCTCACTGTAGAATTTGGATCATAATTTGTGTACACAGTAGTACACCTCATATTCAGTGAAATATTCTCTACCCGGAAAGGGTATAAGATTCATGAATGAACAATTTAGTGCATAGCCCATTCATTTTGATGTGCCAGGGATTATTATATTATGATTACTGACCTCTGTAACTACATGCAGGTAACCGCTTTGGTGTTCTAAGTTTAAAATGAATCCAAGCACTGTCATAAAAGTCACAGTGAAAGCTGAAACAGTTACTTCACAGAGGTCTTTGATTCTAGCTTTTGATTTGGGGGTTCGTTTAACTGGAGTCACTATGCCTTCAGTTATAGCCATTTCCAGTTTTCTAGTTTTTTAAAATTGTTTCTTTCATGGTTTCTCCACATTGCAAACATGATATTGCAAAGCTGTAACTCCCAGAAACTAGAGGAACATTAAAGATAAATAAAAATTAAATATTTTTATTTCAGCCAATAGCTGCATGCATACAGTTCAGCATACACTCTATCCAAAATAATGTAAATATCTTGCATCACAGTATGGGGAGTGGAAAAATACTGCTCAGAGGTCATGCATTACTCTTTTATTGTTTAGATTTGCTCTGTGTATTGGGGGATTCAACGATTGCCCCTAACTTGCAGACATCAGCAAACTTAGTCAGCCAAAGGCCAACTACATTAGCCTTGACTTCACAGAAGTATGTTCTGAACAGGAGAAGTCTCAGTACAGAGCCCTGTATTACACCATGTCAGTACTAATATTAAAAAAATTGCCCCTTCTTTGACAGGTTCCCAGCTGTATTGTGTGGCTATTTTATATTTTTGCATCACATTTTTGTCCGTTTTTCATAAAATTGTGATTTTCTGGCAAATTAGTGGCAAATCATTAAAGATTGAAGTTAGATGATAAATAATGTCAGACATTTGAGTTTCAGATTTCATACGCTTCAGAAAATTCATACTAATGCAAGGTCTACTATTCTATTATCTTTTTAATTATCTTTCTAAGTTTATAAGAGCAATATTTAAAAATTGTCCTTATTTTTGGGCCTTTGTCCCACTTCTTTGTATGGCTTTGTCCAGATTTCTTGCTCTGAGGTTGAGAGGTATGACAAATGTGTCAGGGCCATCACAGTCAGCCAGAGACATTTCAAATTGTGACATACTTGTTGCACCCCACTCCCCCATGTAGTGACTCTGGATGTGTCGAAGCAAGGCAAGGAGTAGTTATGCAGTGTAAATGTGCAGAGTATCCCCCCCCCCCATCCAAGGTAGACACAAGTACTAGAGTGGCTTTTCATCTGTCCTTGATTTTTGCAGAATGGTCTGGTTTCTATCATATTTTTTGTACTGTTGATTTATGCTTATTACTCAAAGTGCCTGTTGCTCTGTGTTTAAGTAGCAATACTTTAATGACCATCAGGTAAGCTTGGCTGAGATCATAAGATGCAAGGAAGCTTTAATAAGCATACTGTTAAAAAAATTGCCAGCATTGAAAGGCTTTCTGTTGCCATGTAGAGAATACTTAACTAGATAATGTATAAGCCTTGGGTATTGAAATGCATATGACAGTATTTGTAATAAAGGACAGGATTACATTATTTTAAGAAGCTCATTACACTTGGGGACTTCCAGTCTTCTCTGCAGGCTTTACCCGTAAACTAAACAGAATGCCAATCGTGTGATCCATAACCTGTAGAGTAATCCTTTTAAGCAATGTATCCTGAGCTTATTTCTTGTTTGCTTTTCATTTTTTACTTTGATCATGTTTTCCCCATGAAACAAGTAGATAGTTGTCAGGCAGCAGGTCTTTTTTTGGATAAGAAACATTTTTACAAGTTGGGGCATCAAAGATTTCTACTTTCAGTATGTTACTTGGTACTTTAATAAAGCTGAATATAAATTATAATTAGAACTGCAGTGCAAGAAGTGGTTTGAGTTGAGTGCTGCTTGTTTTTCTTAAACTTGATTTTGACTGGCATTCCATTAATGTGTTTAAAAAGTAATTTATTTTTTCATGCCTCACAACCTTTTTGTTTCCATCTAGATATTACGTAAGCTGTCATGCAGCCAATGCATTGAAATATTTTTATTCTTCTACACTTCATTTTGTCTTGATTGGACTTTCATAATGACGGTTTGGCACCCACGGCAGTGTATTTAGTTAGTTTTTGTGGTTTTGAGCATAGCTCCTCCCCTTTCTAGTTGGCCACACCCCTTCCCATTGACCCCACCCATTCAGCTGTCTCCTGCAGCCCCCCTTTGATTTGAAGTCACCAGCCGCCACTGTTGATCTGTAAGCCAGGCATAAGTCTCCCTGAAGAAGTCTATATGATACAGAGTATAGTGACAGGGACTTTAGTAGGTCTGTATACAGCATTTGCTGGAGTCCCTTGAGCCTCTTAGGTCTCTCTAATTGCTGCAGGTGCTTTGTACAGTACATGCTTAATGGGACTTTATACTCAATTATGGGGCAGATTAGTGCCAAGTATAGAAGAGTTGTAACCTTTTTTACTGTCAAGGCAATGCCTTAATTAATCAAGTGTGCTATGTAGAAAGCCTTTCTTACTACAGTGGGCACATAGTGGTTGAAGTTAAAGTTGCAGTCAGCTTGTGAGTCCAGATCCCTTACGACTTCATGGGTACTTAAGGTATTGTTGTTAATTTGATAGCATGAAGGGACATTGTTTGTACAGAAGGGAATGATGATGCATTTCTTTGCATTCAGTTTGAAACTGTGACTAAGACACCAGTCTTTTTTTGTGTGTAAGACCCTCCTGGAGTATACTAACATCATTTGGGGATTCAATAATTGCACCCAGTTTGCAGTTGTCTGCAGACTTGGTCAGTCCAACCCTTTAGTTTTGGCCTGAATTTTTGAGAAGTATATACCAAACAGTAGGTGGCCCAGCACTGACCCCTGTGGCACCTCCCTGTTTACAGATCTGCTGGTTGATGTGGAGTCATCCACTTTGATAGTGTGTGTCCAGTTTGTGAGCCAGTTGGCAACCCATCTTACAACAAAGGGGTTTACATTCAGTTTTCTAAATTTACCAGTAATGCCTGAGTGTGGGACTGTGTCAAAAGCCGTTGCCAAGTCAATGTATGCTTGTGTGCACAGACTTGCCCTCGTCAATTACCCTGGTCACATTTTTGAAAAAATCCGCCATATTTAACAGGCAGGATCTGCCCTTGATGAAGCCAAATTGGGTAGGATCCAGGGTTTGGAGGTCGGCTATGTCTTTATTTATGAGGTCCATGATGATATGTTCCATAGCCTTACAGATGAGGCTGGTCAAGCTTATGGGTCTATTATTCCCCAGGTCTGTTGCTAGGTAACCTTTGTGCAAGGGAATAATGGTTGCTGCCCTCTATTCCACAGGAACAAAGCCTGTGGTTAGACTATGACTGAAAAGGGTACTTAATGGTGATGCTAGTTCATGTTTTAGCCTGTTTAGAAGACAGTCTGGGATGTTGTCTGGTCCCATAGAAGCTGTGTTTTTTGTCTTGGACAAGGTTTTGATGACCTGTTCTTCAGATATGCTAGGTGGGGGGAGTTTGCAGGAATATTTATGATAGGTTTGGAGAGGATAAGGGACTGAAATTTTCATCAAACCTATCCACTAGCCAGTTAGCTATCATTGTGGGGTCAGTGTGTGTGATACCATTGTTCACTAGTTCTGCACATGCTTGGGCCCTACCTTTTAGGCAATGTACATAGCTGTACAAGGCCTTATAGTTATCCTTGGCTGTTCTCAAAGAAGTCCTTAGAGGGTATGACAAGTTGTCTTATTTGCCTGTTGAGGCTGAGAAGGGGGCTTTGCAATTGTTGGGGGGTCTCACCTTCGTTTTCTTGGACAGCAACTTTTTGCATTTATTGTAAAGTTTGTCGATGGTGAATGTCCACCATGGTGGCTTGTTTTTACTTGTGACTTTGGCTTTGATTCTGTCTGGTACAGCTAAGTTTATACACTTATGCAAGTGATTGTATAGGGCTTTAGTGTAAGCCTGGGTGCAGTTCCCATTTCCAGCTGGTGGTGGGGCACAGAATGCATTTATACTTTTACCTAGGAGGATATAGTTTGCCTTGGTGAAGTTTTTAGTCTGATTTCATCCATTGTGAGCTCTGGTATTAGAGTGAGCTCGAAGGTGACTGTTTTGTGGTCAAATTTAACTAATGACTTCCAGCAGTTGCGGTAGTGCATCTGTTTGACATGTTAGTGAGGACCAGATTTAGTATGTTAATTCCTCTTGTCAGGGTATGATCTATTTGTTCCAAGGCATTTGAGTTAACAAAGTCAAGGAACTTTTGTACTAGCAAGTTAGGGCTAGCATAGGTTTCCAAGTTGATGGTGGGATAATTGAAATCTGCCTTAACCAGAGTGTCAGTAATATTTGGATAGTCTTCCAGTTTGGTCAAGTAGGCTTTGTGCGTGTTATGACCCATGGAGGGGGATCTCTAACTGGCTATGACTTGGAAGGGGGTCTTACACACCATAACCTTGAACTTGGAGTAACTCCATGTAGTTGTCCAGTCTAACTAGACAGGAGGTGAATTTATCTCTAATATAGTTAGAAGCACTGCCTCTTTTGGTTCTCACATGGTCTGAAGGTGTGGAAGGCATTGTAGCCTTGCAAGGTTGGGGTACTGTCTGAAGCCTTGAACCAGGTTTCTATTATTGCACAGACATCTACTTCTTCTAGTGATAGAAGTGATTCCATGGTGTGCACTTTTTGGTTTAAGCTCCTGGCATTTAGCAGCATGATCCTTATTTTGTTATGATTGGCAAATTTAACATTGGTAAAGTATCAAGACCTTTACTAAAAAAGACACTATGGGGGAGCCAGCAGTCAAAAGGCTAGAGTTACCAGGTGCAATCAATCTATGGCATAGCAATGAGGTTTGTTGACCATGGCTTCACAGGCTGACAGGAACTGTATGCCCTTTGAATGACACCAAAAACTAAGTCAAGTATTAAAATCAATCATTTTTTTGTTCATACTGTGGCATTATTCTAGGGGAGAGTAGTATGCTGCTCAAGGCTAGGGACATACCTGCCTAGGACACATACTCAGAGAGCTCAAGCATGCCTCTCTTCATATAGTCCAGTGAGGTACGTCTCAGGTCATTCACTCCAACATGAGCTATGACAGAGTTCTAATGGTACATGTAGTTGAGAGACTTGAGTGCATGCATGATGCGACAAATCGTGGCACCGGACATGCAGCTGACTCTGACTTTCTCCTTGGCCAACCTAGTGAGTGGGACATTTGTGTGCCTCACTATTGAGTCCCCAATGACTAGAACATTTGTTTTTTGAGTGCTACACCTCATGGGCTTGGTAGGTGAGACAGTGGTGTTACTATGTGTCATGGCTGCTGTGGGAACTGTGTTAGTTGAAGCAATCTAGTTTTTGGAGGTCTCTGGTGTCTTGGTAGTGTTTTTTTTTTTTTTTGAGAGATCCTCTGCATATGTTGATTTTTGTGTTAGATGCTTGCTATGTGTATGATTAGGGGTACTATGTACATGTGTAGTGGTGGGTGGGTTAACAACCCTTTCTGTGTTACTGTTTTGAGTGTGTGAGAGAGCACTGGATTTAAGACTCTTGCTGTAGATATATCTCTCACATGATGTACTAGAGTGAGTTATTAGTAGTGAATTGTCAGTGCACATGAGGCAATTGCTACACTGCCTCAAGAGACTCAAGTCAACAAGGTTGCGGGAGAAACAAGGGTGGTCCAACTGTCCATAATGCTAGGTTGAGGTCTGTTATCATTAAGATGGGCTTTTCAGGATGATCAAGGAGGCGCTCAGTGGATGGATATTTCTGTCTTTTTTTTTTGTTTTTTTTTTGTGGTAGTTTAATATTTTTCATCTCACTGGCAGTATTTCTTTGACCAGGAAAGTATTGAGGATGAGGGCTACACAGCAGAAACCTGATCAAATGCAAGGCTTAAATATCAGAGGCTAAAAACAAGAAAAAATGTAAAAAAGGTTCAAAAAGACCAATGAGAATGCTTACTCCAAGCCCTTGACCAACCACCCTTCGCCAGACAGGTTCCAATCAGCACAATCCTCTCACTAGAGTGCAGAAAGGCCCCTTCCAATCCAAGATGGCCTGGAAAATGTGCTCAGAACCAACAGCTACTATGAACAGATCTAGATGCAGCAAACCTGTATCTGTGCTATGCTGCAGCTACTGGCTACCATAGGTTCAGCGGGAACCACTAGAGAATGTTTCACACAGCAAAAAATAGCAGTGCAATACTAAAAAAAAAAAACATTTAAAACTCTTACAAGGGCCGCATTGAGTCAACAGAAATGGTCTGGGGGCAAATGGCAAGTGAGGACCAAAAAAAAAAAAAAAAAAAAAAAAAAAAAAAAAAAAACAACGCATCATAAAATAAAGAGCAAAAGACCCCAGGTTTATGCGGACAAATACAAAGTCAGCCCACTGGCTGTATTGTAGGTGAATTTGAACAATAAATAAATTAATAAATGCATAATATTTGCCCTAAAATTCAATATCTCGTTCTAATTATTAAAAAAACAGTTAAATCTAACATCTTAGTTTATGACCTCCCAAAGGATACCATTATGCTTTTCTTGACATTTATAGTTTTAGTCCATGGCTTTAACACCAGTCGTCTGTCTGTGTGTGTCAGCCCCTCCTGGAGAACATTTGTGTCAGTGTGAGATTCAATGACCGCTCCTAATTTGCGATCTACAAATTCATTCAGTCAGCCACACACCACTGTCAGCCTCGATTTCTCAGAAGTAAATACCAAAAAGGAGCTGTCCAAGGACTGATACCAAAGAGACTACACTTGTGACTGGCCTCTTTGTAGAGGTGGGCTCCCCAATTCCAACTTCCTGGGGCCTGTCTGTAAGCCAGCTGGCTATCCACCAGGATGACATATGGGTTTGTACCCAACCTCCTGTGTTTGTCAACAATGCCAGAGAGGGGTATTGTGTCAAATGGCTTCATTTTTTTTTAGCGGTTTCTTCTGACCCTTCCTCCTCCCTAGTTTCCTCTTTGAGCTTTGGCACTCTCCCATACTGCAGCAGTGAATATAAGGACATAGTACAGTTGTGTAAAATTTTACCATAATGGTAGGTGTTCTTGCCTTCACTATTACAGTATTCGCTCCCTTCCTCCACCTCCCCCCCCCATAGTTCTTTACCTTCCAGGATGTACACTGTACAGATTACCTCTTGGGTTCCTAGGACTGGTGTTCCTCCTGGTGCAATCAGTTCTGTTTTTGGTAAGCCTGAACGTCATGTTTATGCCCTCCATTATGCAGGGTGTGTACGGTGATGTTTGACATACCTTTTTAAATTCAGAACTCCTTGAAGACTGGCCGGATGTCAGGCTTTTGTGGCAGGGAATCTCCATATAGTTAAGAATACTGTCGCAGTGAAGTCAAGGACATCTACCATTATGGTAAGATTTTACACAACTGTACTTTCCCATGTCTTCACACCACAGAAATACACATATTGCAGGTTAAATTACATACAAAAATACAAGTCATTTCACAGTGCAGTTTTTCTGTTACATATTTTACAAAGCTAACAAATGTGTTATCAAACCAGAAATAAAAGTATGTCTCTATCCTGGCAACACAGGCCCATGCAGGAAAATGAGCTGTCTTTGCTTAAACTTAAAGCTATGGTGCAGCTAAGTGTTGCATCACTGGCCCAGTCCCATCTATCCTCCTATGAAGGTCTTTCATTCCGCTATTATATTTTAAAATTTACAGGCTCTGTGTTAGTAGTGCATAGATAGAGTTTTCTTGCAGTTTTAATATCTATCCAGGTTACCTACTCAATGCCAACATTTTTCTGTACATTTCTGTAGAACACTTGCATTCTAAAAGCTGAACTTAACTTTGTATATGCTTCTGTGTGTTCGCTTCAGAATAATGCATGGCTGTATTGGGATAGAACTGTAGACTGGTAGAAAACAAAGCACTACTAGCTTATTATTCTCCATACATTAATGCATAGGTCTGGGCTGTTTGGATATCTCCAGGTTATTTTCCCATCTAACCTGACATTTTTCTATGCAGGCAAGTGAAATTTATTAATACATCAGAGACAGTACATATGTAAAATCACAAGGTTTATTAAGTGAGACATAAACCAAAACTTCAGCCCACATGACTTTGCAGCTTCAAAACAAGACAGAGTACCTTAACTGCTTCTAAATAGCAAGGTTCAGTTCACACAGCACAATTCAGGAAAAATGAAGTCTTTTAACACACTCCAAAGCCCAAGGTAGCAGCCCTTTCCCAGACCCAACTTTCAGCTCAAAGAAAAAACATCCACACGTTTAAATCAACAGGTAGCCCCCAAATGAGATGTCACTTGATGCTTCCAAGCTTTCATTAAAACACTACTAACGGACATCACAGAGTGAAACACCTGCGCCTTACTGTCCCTGATCACGACTGTTGTAGCTTCCCAAATGCAACGGCACATCTGTGTTACAAAATGTATCGCAAAGCACACTAGACTAGTGCAACCCTAATTTAACGTTATAACCTTGCCATACACTGCAGAATCCGAAACGCTCCTGTTGAAATAATTGCCTTCACTAATTTACGTCTACACATCAAATGCACTCGTTACATAAGTGATGTAGTGTAAACTCACAAAATTACTTGGCTTACCTTTTGCTATGTTGTAGTGTAGTCAGTGTGTACTGTACTCCGAAATAAAATTAATCCTTTCTCCACGATCTCGCTCCTACCTTCACCATAACTATAAAAAATGACCGAACGGTGTTTTCGCACATGCGCATACCAGCGGAAAGACACTGGTATGAAAAAAATGTAAAAAAAAGAAAGTTGGCGCATGCACAGAACAACAAAAGTACGCGGACGTGTAAACACACGGAAAAAACGTTAAATTAAAATTAAATTTAAATTTAATGGTCGCGGGCCGCATGGAAGAGCTCTGAGGGCCGCATGCGGCCCGCGGGCCGCGGGTTGGACACTCCTGCTCTAAAGAATGCCTTAAGTACCTAACAGGTATGTATATAATGTGTACTAAACTACACTAGTAGTAGTACTGCAATTGTCTGCCTTACTGTGCTTGATAAATCAAACTTTATTGCTGTTTCCACTGTTTACAAAGCTCTTTTGCTATTTTTCACTGTCTGTTAAGTATTTATTGGTATTCTTTGCTGTTGCAAAGCAATCTGGTTCTGCTTGTTTTGGTTTTCCTGCAGAAAATCAGCAAGGAGACTCTAAAGAATTGTAGGAATAACAGCAAAAGATACCAACGACTAGCAGCTGTAATCACTGATATCCAGCTTACTGCAGTATTAATACCCTCTGCAATACAGAACAGAAACATTATACAAATCCATCATCTCAGCATTCCAAGTCTCAAAAATATCTGGGATACTTTTGAAGCATGGACCAAAGAATATAGTACATAAATTGTAGGAATATCAGAAACCTGGTTAAAGCAAAGTCTCTCTGCCTTGGCCAATGCAGATATAAAGCATTTCCTGCTCAGGAGAAATAGGCCCAGATTAAATATAGGAGTAGGAGATGTACAGCCCCAGATTTAATGTCACTTTAATAGGATACATTTTAAACAATTTAGACGATTACCAAAACTGTCTAATGTTGAAGCAGTGAAATAAGAAGCACAGCTAAGCTATGCACAACAGTTTCCCATACACCCCCTTCTAGTTTAACACTAATGGAAAATTGTTGACAAAATTCTTAATACAGTTCGCAGGAGCAAAATAGATACCTTAACATGCTGTAGACCCAAAAAGACTCAAATTGTACATCATCATTTACTTAAAACTCTCAATAATTACTACCCCTACAGATCCAGTGAAACCAGCAGCTAACCAATTGTAGTTTGCTTGATCTACTAATAAACAATATTCCACACAGTATTTCAATTATAGGAAACCACACAGAATCAGTCAGTGATCATAATTCTGTTCCTGACCTTATTTCACTTAAAGCATCTAAGACAGAATATTAGGTAGTTTGTTTGTTTGTCTTTTGGCTTTTTCCCAGTAAGGGGTCGCCACAGTGGAACTCTGGTCCGCTAATGATTGGCAGTAGATTTTTACGAAACGCCGAGGTGCCAGCTCAACATCCAACCTTCAACGAAGGCATGCCCATTTACGCACGCATGTCTTTTGAATGCTACCCAACCACGGGGAGGGCATGCAGACTCCACACAGAAGGCACTCCCAAGCCAAGCCGAGAATCGAACGGGAGAACCTCTTGCTGTAAGGTAACAATGCTACCACCATACCACTTTCCTGAAACTCAGCAATCTAAATTACATACTAAATTAGAAAATACAATGTCGCCAAACATTTATCAGAAAACTGACCCAGCAAAGTCTTTACAGCTCTTTAATTAAAAACGGAATAAAAAGAAACGGCTCCCATTGGATAAAATCGATCCTAGGAGCTCTTCTTATACTACGAGATAAAGCTTGGAGAAGATGGAAGTCTGCCAACCTTACTTCTGCTTATCTTCAACTCACTGCATTTAGAAAAAAATATTAACTAATAATCAATGAGATTAAATTCATTTTTTTCTTCAAAACAAAACAAGAAAGTATTTTTTTCCAAACCTAAACATCTCTGTCAAGTTATAAAAGGCATTGCCTACTTACAAAATCCCAAGCATTAGACAAGTGAACAAGTAATGGATCCCTCTTTTATTGACAGCTTTAAACAGTTCTTGTTATAGAACAGAGAATGCCTCCTCATTGAATTATGCTGGGCACTCTTCTGAACCGCTATGTCGTCTAACAATATTCCTTTAGTCAGTACGGTAATGGACACTCACTCCACTTTTGCAATATCTCTCTTAATCCAGTTAGGGTTTTATGTAAAAAAATGAAAAAGGAAGGAAACTCAACCCTACACTGTCTTCATCAGACCTTTCTTCATATTTCGGCATACATTATAGAAAAATGCCTCACACACATTCTAAACTTCTCCATAATATCAATAGGTACCCCTGCAATTTACAGATCATAATTATTCCTTTTCCTGTGGTAACATCTATTTCGATCCACAACATTACAACCTCACATCCTTCCTATATCATCTTAAGTACTTAAATATTCTACAAGATTATGGGCTATGTAAACAAATATGGCCTAATCATTGGCTGCCAACATGGATTCAGAGAAGATTCTTGCTCTCTTGCAGCCCTTTACACAGTTACTAATATATATATATATGTATACTCTGATGTGCTGCAGGAACCTTAAAAAAATTAAAAATTGCATTTAAAAGTGCAAGCTATCTTCTTCTACTACAAAATCTTCATAACTTTAGATTTGGTATCAGTTTATTTATCTAACAAATGCCTTATGACTATAGAAACTTTAATATTAACTCATTAATAGCTATATTAATAGCTATGATACCTCCAGACTTGTCTCTGTTTACAGCCAGTTTAAGCAATGCAGAGGCTAGAGGAACTTCAAATCAAAGGGGGGCTGCAGGAGACAGCTGAATGGGTGGGGCCAACAGGAAGGGGTACAACCAACTAGGAATGGGCAGAGCTATGCTCAAAACCACAAAAACTATGACTTTAAATATGCTGCCCTGGGTGCCAAACCATCATTATGAGAGTCCAGTCAAGACAAAATGAAGTATAGAAAAAAAAATATTTCAATGTATTGAGGTTGTAATGTTGCGGATCGAAATAGATGTTACCACAGGAAAAGGAATAATTATGACCTGTAAATTGCAGGTATCATGACAGCTTACTTAATATCTAGTTGGAAACAAAAAGGTTGTGAGGTATGAAAAAATAAACTACTTTTTAAATACTTTACTAGAATGCCGGTCAAAATCAAGTATAAAAAAACAAGCAGCACTCAACTCAAACCACTTCTCCTTGCACTGCAGTTCTAATTATAATTTATATTCAGCTTTATAAAAGTACCAAGTAACATGCTGAAAGTAGCAATCTCTGTGATACCCCATCTTGTAAAAATGTTTCTTATCCAAAAAAGACCTGCTGCCTGACAACTATCTACTTGTTTTATGGGGAAACATGATCAAAGTAAAAAATGAACAGTAAACAAGAAACAAGCTCAAAATAATTTGCCTAAAGAATTACTGCACAGATTATGGACCACACATGATAGACTGGCATTCTGCTTAGTTTATGGGTAAAGCCTGCAAAGATGACTGCAAGTCTCCAACAAATGTAATGAGCTTCTGAAAATATTGTAATCCTGTCCTTTATTACAAATACTGTCATATGCATTTCAGTACCAAAGGCTTATACGTTATCTAGTTATGTAAATATTCTCTGCATGGCAACAACAAAAAGGCTTTCAATGTTGACAGTTCTTTAACAGTATGCTTATTAAAGCTTACTTGCATCTTACAATTTCAGACAAGCTTACCTGATGATCATTAAAGCATTGCTGCTTAAACACAGAGCAACAGGCACCGCAACAACATGCATTTTCTGAATAATAAGAAGCATAAATCAACAGTAGAAAAATCTGACAGAAAACGAGAATATTCTGCAAAATCAAGGACAGATAAAAAGCTACTGTAGTACTTGTGTCTACCTTGGATGGGGGGATACTCTGCACATTTGCACTGCATAACTGCTCCTTGCCTTGCTTGGACACATCCAGAGTCATTACATGGGGGAGTAGGGTGCAACAAGTATGTCACAATTTGAAATGTTTCTGGCTGATGGTGATGGCCCTGACACATTTGTCATACCTCTCAACCTCAGAGCAAGAAATCTGGACAAAGCCATAAATAGAAGTGGGACAAAGGACCAAAAATAAGGACAATATTTAAATGTTACTCTTATAAACTTAGAAAGATAGTAGAATAGTAAGTCTTACATTACTATACATTTTCTGAAGGGTATAAAATCTGAAACTCAAATCTCTGTCATTATTTTCTAACTTCAATCTTTAATGATTTGCCACTAATTTGCCAGAAAACCACAATTTTATGAAAAACAGACCAAAAATGTGATGCAAAAATGTAAAATAGCTGCACAATGCAGCTGGGAACCTGTCATAGAAGGGACACTTTTTTTAATATTAGTACTGTTAAGTTAGCAGCTGACAACATAATAGAATCTACATGCATTTCTAAAATAAAAGTAATCTATAACTCTGATCATTACAATTATTTATTAATTGTAAACCCTCCACAGTTTCTTCCAAAATTGCCATTTTGCAGAAGGATTATTAGGGGAGAGCAACATTTTCAGCCAAATTCCGGGACAGTTGAGAGGTTTGGATATACTTAATTCTATAAAGTAATGTATTTGTGCATACCTCTCACCTCTTAACACAGGAAATCTGGAGAAGACCAAATATATAGGGCGAACATACAAACAGTACTAAAAATTGTTCTTGTATAAACTTAAACAGTTGACAGAATAACAGGTCTTGCTTTAGCAAGCATTTGTCTGAAGGGTATGAAGTCTGAAACTCAATGTCTATCATTATTTAATACCTTCATTCTAAATGATTTGTCAGAAAAACCACAAATTGTATGAGGAACAAACCAAAAATAAGAAGCAAAATGTATTCATTCTGCAAAAATCTGGACAGTTGAGAGGTATAGTTCAGCCGGGGCTGTCTTTGTGGTTGCTGCCCTTCCCCCGTCACAAAATCATGGTCAAATGGGGCCTCCCCTGCAGCCATTCCAATGTCCCATTACTTGGCTATTTCACCCCATTTACCATAAACATTGTAATGTGCATACTGCTTTACTTCTCCGATGATTTGGATTTCATTTAAAAGTTTTATTTAAAATTTTACAGCACAAACACTAATAGACATATGCTAAACAAAGCTATGGAGTCTCACAATGAAAATAGACAGCATTAAAATTTCTCTGCCCTTGAAACTCACATTCATTGAAACAGCATTGAAACCCACATTCAAAGAAAATACATCTGGCCAGTGGCAGATAAAGATTAACTATGGCCTGTTTTCAAATCATAGGCCCATTGCACATGAAACATACATGTGTTCTTTGCTACAGCTTTCTGATTGTATTAAATTATATTCCTTGTATAATACAGTACAGTTGTTAGAGGCCATTTTAAATGTATTGTTTTTAACATTTTTCAAGTAAACAATTAAACAAAATGCATGTACCAATAATGACAAAACTGACCAATTTAGAACATCCTCATCATAAAAGTCTACTCAAACTTCTACAATCCACCAGAATCAGTAAATATGCACAATCTCTGCAAAAGTAAAAGTCATCAAAATCATTCCACATTAAAGAGATCTGTAACTAATGAAGAGGTTGCTGCTAACAAACAACTTTATATTTCATTCCCCAGAATTCAAGAAGCTCGGCACAAGGACAGTTTTAGCCTTGTGCCGAGCATTCTCAATACAGATGGTGCAGCAGCGCCATATGAATATGTATGAGAGCGCGCCGCCGCACCCTCGACGTGCACAGGAAATGTGTGCGAGTGCAGGGGGCATGTACAAGTGCTCTATGAAGGCGTAAACATGCCCCGGCAGTTGCATAACCTACTATGCCTACTAGTAGAGCCCACCTCAAATAGTAAGTCAGTAATTCAGTGTCCGTGGATAGCGAAATGTATGCTAAGCATACAAGAGTGTCCACGAACAGTGAAATAAAATTGAAGTAGTAAACACACAAGCACGTAGTGGAATGTTGAGCCCTGTCCCTAGAACTTTCACAATTAGATTCCCCGTGTCCCTATTATACATTTGAATTGTTCAATATCGAAGCGAAGGTGTAAGTAAAGCGCAGTGTGTTTGTGCATCGCTGCCCTCCACCGAGCGTAGCTTACACATCAAATTCATTCAAAGAGAGAAAAATATGCGGAATCAACGTAAATGTCAATAGTGTAGTGTTTAGAGCATCCGCTTAATGAACAGGCATTCACGGTTTGAGCCCAACAATAGCACATATAATTTTCCATGTGGAATGAATGTTGTTTTGCTGTAAAACCGACATAAGAGTATCGCATGAGATATTTAACTTAAATGTCATTCGATCAAAGTGGCACTGTCATAATGAATAAGGCACTAGTAAGCAGGTGCAAGCACAAATAAGCAGCAGTAAACATATATAAGTACCAGTAAGCATGTCTGAGTGCTCTTGCATGGATCTAAGCAGTGCCCAGCATAGGAAATGTATATAAGTATGTAGAGATATATAATTAATATATGTATATATATATATATATATATATATATATATATATATATATATATATATATATATATGTATACACACACACACACACACACACACACACACGCATATATATATATATATATATATATATATATATATATATATATATATATATATGAAGAAAGAACAACGTAACAATAAAGCATATAAAAGGAATGAGAAGGGAATCAACAGCAACCCCAGTATCATATAGTGCTGTCAGCTTATGTCATATCAAGCTGGGCAGGAGTGAGCAAAGCACTGCTTCTCACAACACAGGCAGGATATTATCAGTGGGAGTAACATTGATGATATGCTAAGTCTACTTAACACACAGAGGATAGTCCCTGGTGGGACTACCCAAAAATTGATAGGCTATTTGGCCATCCAACCATTACACAAGCAAGGTCAGGTATGTTCAAGGACTAAATGGTGGGAGAGCCTGAGAATACATGGGTTGGGACAACATACGTGTAGGGCCTCTAATGCTCGGGAGAGGGCAATGGGTGGAGGTGTGTCATGGCTGCAATAGCAACTGGACAATGGATAGTATGCATGTATGTTGAACTCGGGTGGGGTGGAGGAACTATGAGTATGAAATTATGGAGCCAGTCATGCCAGGGTTGGATGGGCTGATTTTAATTGGACCGCCCCATGGAGGTCAGTGAGTTTGTTATAAGTATATATTCATACACACATGCAGACATCAATATGTAGAATTATATTCTCTGTAACACATTCATTCTATTTGCAGACATAAATAACATGAATGTGCCCTTACAAACCTCGACAGTAGAGAGAATAATAGATTGTGCATAAGAGGGAAGGGATGAAACTGCTAAAACGCAGAAGTGTGTACAGTGTCCGAAGTCAGTGCTGTGCTGAAAAAAATCAAATGTGAGGACTTTCCCACACATGGAATCATTCCTGTGATCGGCCTGCTATGGCAATGCCAATTACAAAACCAGTCTATTTGTAAAAGAAATACGCCGAACACGTACATAATTAGGCTCTCATGTGTAACGTGTGTGTTACCACATAGTCATACTTATTAATTTATTGTAGTGTCATGTTAACGGGAGTAAGGATGTAATGAAGTATAGAATTTAATCTTGACATAAAGGCATGTGTGTCCCATGTGGGACAACCCAAAAATTGTGAATAGTGTCCTTTTGGTCGCTCATGTCACCAATGTTTGTGGACTAAAAGTTTGGGAGTTCTGAGGATACGTGGAGTAAGTCAACCGATGGGATGGGTCTACAGGAGTAGGGAGTGGCCAATGTGTGGGATGTGGATACACCGCAAATCCAACTGGAGAATGGATGACTGCAGTATAAGGGAGGCATTGGGGTGGGTGTTTGGGGAACCAGGAGCCATGGGTATATGGGTATATATGCAAATGAAGCAGCACAGCAATAGTGTATTGGTTAGAGCAACCGCCTAACGAACAGAAATTCCCGTTCCGAATCCCACTGCATCACATACCATGTACCATCGGTAATCTGTACATGAACATATTGCAACATTTGTCCACTGTATAACCTGCAAAATAACAATTAAAAGTAAACTGGAGCGAAGTGTCAGTGTCATAATGAATAAGGCACTAGTAAGCAGGTTTAAGCATATATAAACACCAGTAAGCATGTGTAAGTGCGTTTGCGCGGGGTATGCATTGCTTTACAGACACACACACACACACACACACACATATATATATATATATATATATATATATATATATATATATATATATATAAAGCTCTATATATATATATATATATATATATACACACACATATATATATATATATATATATATATATATGTACACACACACACACACACATATATATATATATATATATATATATATATATATATATATATATATATATATATATATATATATATATATATATATATATATATATATATATATATATATATATATATATATATATATATATATATATATATAGTTGCAGACATATACATTTACGTATATATATATATATATATATATATATATATATATATATATATATATATATATATATATATGTGTGTGTGTGTGTGTGTGTGTGTGTGTGTGTGTATGTGCGTAGATATACACAGATATACAGCTATGACAGGAAAGAGCACACAAGAATGACATATGTTCACAGGCTATGCCAATGGAAGTGAGGGGCCCAAGCAAGAAGCATGAAACATGTAGCATGACCTTCCATCCCCCCCAGCCGGACACAGGAAACATACACACAAACCCACAAACAATGTAAATAGTCCACTGCTCCCCAAACCACAGGCATGATACAACCGTGGGGGGGGGGTACACAGTGCAGCCGTGAAATCTTATCTTGGAACACAGACAGGAGCGTCCCTTGCGGGACACCCCAAAAATTGACAAGACTAAAAGAAGGTGATACACCAACTATTCTGGCTGGGGTGTATAAATACCCAGAATACAAAGGTTGGAAAGCCTGATGACCCATGGGTTGAGACAATTGTATGACATGGGTCCCGTGAAGTGGAAAGTGGGCAGCGTGTAGTGGTGTGTTCAGAACCGATCAGCACCCAGAGTAAGGATGGATGCAGTAGAGGAGGTGTGGGTGGGGGAACTATAGGTAGCTACTTATGGGACTAGGTGTGCAGGTTTTGGCTGATGTGGGCCTATATGGGCAACCCCAGGGATGTAAGCAAATGTGTTCATTGGGCAGAGGCATCGAACAACGAGCAGCCACACCCACAATGAGTCCCACTGCAGCAAAGTGTAATCTGTATGGCAAGGAATGGAATAACCAGATGTAGATGTATATATGTAGAGGTATGTGTGTGTATATCTAGCCATAGTGACATAGAGATAAGCCTCTCCCTCTCCGCAGTACAAATGTATACATACAGAGACAGTATACATATACGTACCCACATACAGATATATACATATGCAGACACCCTTAGACCCATATGTTGTTGGAGATATATATATATATATATATATATATATATATATATATATATATATATATATATATATATACAGCAATATATAAATATATACATGTATGCATACATATACAGATATATCTGTATATAGTAATGTATATATATATATATATATATATATATATATATATATATATATATATATATATACATATTTATGTGTACATATATATATATATATATATATATATATATATATATATATATATATGTATATATATATATATATATATATATATATATATATATATATATGTGTGTGTGTGTGTGTGACTGTAAACATACACATGTATATAGCTAGGATATGATATAGCAGTTACAAATTACATATGTTCACAGGCCGTGCATATTGGAGTGAGGGGTCCAATAAACAAGCGTGTTGCATGTAGCAGCAACCCCCCCCCACCCACCCACCCGGTGGTGAGACATACAGACACACAATAAAAGTAAGCACACCACTGCTTCCCTGACCACCAGCAGGATACTACCAGTGGGAGAGACCTGCCAGGTCTAATCCTGAAACATAGACATTGATGTCCCTTGTGGGACACCCAAAAAGTAATGATCATCGGAGTCAGTCTCAGTAATGATTCATCAAACCAGGCTGTAGACGTACACGGACCAGTAGGTTGTGCAAGCCTGATAACCAATGTACGACATGTGTCACGACACGTGGAGAGTGGGCAGTGTGTAGTGGTGTGTTTATACCCCACCTGCACCCACAGTAAGGATGAGTGCTGTAGAGAGGGTCAGGTGGGGGAACTATAGGTATGCAACTGTGGGCCTAGGCATGCAGGTGTTGGCTGGCGCAGTCATATTAGGACCACCCATGGGATGTAAGTAATATTCCGAAATGGGCATAGCTGACGCCCATACCTCTCAACCCCTAAGAGCAAATCTACTGGACAGGACATAAACCATTGGGGGAACAAATAGGGACCATACCTCTGAACTGTCCCTGATTTCCAGGGACATCCCTGATTTTGACTCAAGTGCTAACTCTGTCCCACTTAATCTCTCCTAAAACTAGTGACTTTTGGATGAAAGGTGGTGAATTACACATAATGAATAATGACAACAATTAAGAGTTGTAAACATCATTTACCTCAGAAAATGTGTATGAATTCATATGCTCTGAGTCTGTCAGTGTTTCAGGTTAATAGCACTAATAAATTAAATGTGTCCCTGATGTTGTTGTGACCTGTCCCTGATTCAGTTGATATTTGTCCCCAATTGTTTGAGAGGTCTGATAGGGACAGAAAGCAGATATTCCACTTACAACCTTAGAAAGATGATAGAGTATTAGGTATGCAGTAGCATGACTCGGCTGCAGGATGTGGGTTCCAAAACCCAATTACTTGTTTGTATTGAAGAGTGTCAGTTCCCATGTATTAGCCAGACAGGTGCAGATTGTAAGAGGAACACACCAATAATATGAATCAAACTCTGGACAGGCCGCGGATTCCGTACAGTTGAACAGCATGCTTTCACCTAATGGGCAGCCATTCCTGATACTGTAGGCATGTAATCCGATGTAACAGGCATCACAAGGTAGTATCATAGTCCTCACTCCCACCCAGGGGTGTGAGTGTCAGATGGAAACACCAAATGCAGTGCATTATATATATCAAGAACATCCCATGTGGCAACAAAGCATTACAAAGGAATGAAAAGAGAAACACCAGCAATGCCTGTATTATTTAGTGGTGTTGTCCTATGTAATATCAAGACTCCCTCAGATGGACATGTGTCATTAATACATGCAAACATTTGTATAATGGCCAAATACATCACTCTGTGCATTTTATTTACATTAACACAACAGTTCCTGTCCAATCATTATGTGAGAACAGTAGTCTTGCAAGGTGCTGTGTGCGACATCATCATCATGAAAAAGGTAAATGGGGTAACCATAGAGGGACCGGTAGTGTTGTGTGGACAATGGGGTTGTTTGCATCATGTGTACCTGGAACCTTTAGGAGTCATGTTCATACCAGGATCGTGTGTCTGAGAAACAGGGGTGAGGACAACTGGAGTATGTTGTGATGCATATTAAAAGGGTTACGTGTCCACTGGACGCGTGTGTGAAATGGACAGCTAGGAACTGATTGCCCTTTTGTTTCCTTAGGGTGAGAGTGGGATGTGGGGGAAGGAGAGTAGGTATGCTCATGGAGGATAGATTGGGTAGGATGACAGACAAGACAGCATACTGGGTTGGTATATGACACATGAGGGGTGATACACCTTGGACGGGGAGAGGTGTTTGGCAGTCACAAGCCCGTGAGCCTCCAGATGGAAACAGTGGGATGGAGGTCCCCAGCCATGGGCAGTCACCACTGCACTGAAACAGCCGCAAAGGTGGCAGTGCTGGGGGCTGTCTAGGAGGGGCAGGCTCCCCTTGTAAATGTGACACTCTGCCCTCGAGTTGGTGTATCTGGCCTCAAAACCCCTTATTGAGCCCCTTACGCACCACATCTGGGACTGTATGACAGATAACACGTTCCTGTTTGGACATGCTCCCAGGGAGGACAAGCCCCATCCTCAGTGGCGGTTCCACCAGAAGGTGGTGCAGAGCCAACAGAGGTGGAGGTCCAAGGCTGGGCCCCAGATGTGCTGGTGCCCGGTGCCATGGCCAGCTGAAGTGAGACAGAAGGTCCTGTCGGGACCTCCAAACCCATACAGCACAAGGTGTTGTAGTTTTAACACAGATATGGCTTAGTAATAGTCAGCAGCATTCAGGATTACTTATAACAGCATGCATAGATATCACCATCAACCCAAAACAACAGATGGTATACATTTGCAGAGGGAGCACAACACTTTCATATATACTGCATGACATCTGTACAAAGTGTAACAGACTTGTGACTGCAGCTATGAACAGTGGCCCCTTATTGGCATGTAACTGAGAACCCCAGTTAGCGGCTGTCATACCACAGTTTCATGTGACATTTGTCCAATCAGGGATGCGATGGCAGTAACTCTCATCACTATCACCATGTACTGACTGCAATCCTCACACTATGCTCCTGCAGTTCACACATGTGTGTTCAGTGAGTAACACAGGGCACAAATGGTTCCACACACTGACCAGTCCACAGATGGCCCTACAGATGGGGGTTCCCTCACAAGCAGAGCAATGTCTTGTCAGTTTTAAAACATGCAGAATAGCCATTACCACACACAACTTGTTAAACTGGCAGTAGTCTCAATGAAGCATAGCTACACTTACATGCTGTAGTCATGACTGGCACATCACCCTTCTGTCTTTAGGGTATTTTCCACTGTGTATGTTGTTTTAGGAACATCCAGATATCATCTGTGATGCTGTTTACAAAACACCAGATCCAGATTCCACTCACAGTGACTGTCATGGGCAAACACCAACATGATGTTCCTAGATATTGTACTGTGTTTCCATGCGATTGGCTATGGGAACATCATCACAGCTGTTCCATATACAATCAGCTAGAGGAGGACTGCAATAGGTGCAGAGGCCATCACCTGATCATGACCATCACTTACAAAGCACAAGCTGCTGCTGAGCAGGTGTACAACTCCACATCCACCAGAGAGTGTGTGGGAGGGACAGACAGAGGCAAAGTACATCAGAGAAGGGCTTGGAGACTAAATCCTAAGCATCATCTGTCACACACCTACAAGTACAGGGGTTTAATCCCTAGTAATGACTAGTCATTACTATTACAAGTGCATGCAGTTACTCCATGTGCCACAAAGCTGACATGTTGGTGTGCTGTAAGAACATATATGTGTGCTGGTGAGCGACATCTGCAACAGAGATATAGTAGACATACATTAGGTGTAGCACACATGGCTGTCCACATGAACAGATGTCATTGTCAACACAACCACACTCTCTAATGGACTCACATTGACACACTTTGCCAGGCCCACAAATACACTTCCTAACTACTTAGTTTGCCACACTGAAGTAATGTACAGGTACTACATGCACCACATGAGATATCCGGAGGTTCTATGGGCTAGGGCATGTGAACCTATCTGACATCAGTCTGTATGCAAATGGGAGTTATACTGGGTGTGACTGTGGTTGGGAGCATCATAACTCACATGCAGACACAAGGTGCCAGTACTGACATGCATGTGTGCATTGCTTCATGGGTGTGTAGTGGCTGCTTGTGCAAGATGGCTATACAAGGCTGGGTGAGGGGTAATCCTTGGCATCACACCACCTGACAATAGTGTGCAGTGTGGTACAGGGGTGTAGTGTCTGCAATGTCCCACATAGATGGGTATTGTATGAACTGTCCTAACATCCTCAGGTTACCATTGTGTATGGCCATTGCTTTGCAATGCATGCCATGTCTGTGTTTGATAGTCCTTGACATGGACATTGCCTGGGATATGCATGTCCCACAATAATGTACAGTGACATGTACAAGTGTACCTGGTTTGGCCGGCACATGTTGTGTACACAGACTGTT